>NC_133660.1:8341606-8641363 GCF_037893015.1 Macrotis lagotis
ATTTTAAAGGCTAATGGAGTCATGGGCAGTAAGAAGAGAGGCACAATCTGAGGACTAGGAACAAGGTGCTCCCAAGATCTTTGCTAGCTGATTGAGCAATATTCCCATTTTAATCCTTCCTGATCAGACTCTATGTGGAGTAATGGGCTTAGTTCTTAGTGCCAGTGTTAGGCTGAATTATATCCAAAAGCAACTTGGGTAGTGAGAAAAATGGAGAACATGCCAAGGGAGGATTGACTGAAGGAACCAGCTGTGTCTAATCTGGAGAAGGGAAGACTCAGGGAGGGTAGAATGTTTGTCCTTGAGTCATTTCAATTGTGTCCAACTGTTCTTGACTCCTCTTGGAGTTTTCTTGGCAAAGATACTGGAGTAGTTTTGCCATTTCCTTCTCCAACTCATTTTACAGATGAGGAAAACTGAGACAGAGGTTAAGTGACTTACGCAGGGTCACACAGCTAGTGCCAGGGACCAGATTGGAAGTCAGCCTGACTTTGGGGCCAGCATTCCATTCACTGGGGCCTTTGGCTGCCCCTATTCTTCAAGTCCTTGAAAAGAAGTCATGTGGAAGAGGGGTCCAAAGGGTATGCCAAGGAGCAGTGGGTGGAACAGATGGAGTTCATTTCCGACTGTCCCATCTTGTGCAGGCTGCCTGGGAGGGAAAGGTGGGAAAGAGGGGAGAAATTTGAAATATGGTGACTGCTGCTCTGAGCACCTACTTTTTTTTTTTTTTTTTTTTTTTTTTTTTTTTTTTAGTTTTTGCAAGGCAATAGGGTTAAGTGGCTTGCCCAAGGCCACACGGTTAGGTAATTATTAAGTGTCTGACACTGGATTTGAACCCAGGTAACTCCTGACTCCAGGGCCAGGAGCACCTACTTTCTGATCATAATTAAGTAGAGGTTGTTTCTTTTCCCATGTGACCCAATGACAAATTGTGAATCTCCCTAGCCAATATTTTTCAGTAAGGAGAAAATAACAGAATTCAAGGCTGATGATTCTAGTCAAGGGTTCATTGAATTAGACTAAAATTTTGGAAGTTGAAGTTGGGTCAACTTGTTCCCCAGGATGTCCTAGTCAAAGGCAGATAGGTGGCATGGTGGATACAGTTCAAATCTGGCCTCCTCCACTGACAGACCCTAGGTAGTCACAACCATGGACTGCCTCAGTTTCTTCAACAGTAAAATGAAGATAACAACACCTCCTTCTCAGGGTGATTGGGAGAATCAAATAAAAGATTATCTGGAAAGTACTGTCTCACCTTGTGATTTCATCATTCTAGGGAGTTCCTTATCTGGAATTTCCACTGGATGACTCTCTCCCTATCAATGCAGGTTGACCCTTGCTTTGTAATTTATTTTGCTAAAGAGACATGGAGAACTTAAGTGATTTACTCAGGGTAACACAACCAATGTGTGTCAGAGGCAAGATTTGAATGCAGGTTGAGTGACTTTTGAGGCTAGCTCATAGAATCATAGATTTGGAGCTGGAAAGGAAATTAGAGATTATTGAATTCATCTTCCTTTGTTTTTCTAGATGAAGCAACCAAGGCAGAGAAAGTTCAAGTGACTTGGCAATAGTCACACAGAGAGCAATCAAGGTTTGAATTCAGATCCTCCTGCTTTCAAGTCTTGCGTCTTCTTTTGCTCCACTTCATCATCTGCTGGGTTTGGGAAACGTGACTTGGCCACCTTCCTCCCTGTCATTGTTCTCTTGCATGGATGATTCCTGACAACGGTGATTCTCTCTCAAGGACACTTGCCAGGTTTCTCTTCTTTTAGGAATTCTCTGGCACAGGTTGCCCATCATGAGTCACACTCTGGTTCCACGAGAAGATCTGGAACAGCTGCAGCTTGGCCTGTATCCTTATGCTATTGACAATTCACATATCTCTCGGTTCTAATCATGATGATTCCATTTGCAATTCGTGACTTTAAGAATTTTACCATATATATGTAAATCTGGCTTGGGAACTAGAAGCCTCTCTCTGTGGGGGAATCTTTTAAAGGCTATTTGGTTCAGAGTCCTCCAAGTGTAAGGGAGGGCCCTCCGGCGCCATCCACTCTAGCAAGAAATAAACAGCTGCTTCCTTCTCCTTCTCAGTAGAGCTGAAAACTCTCACTAAAGCAAAACTGCCAATGCCCAGAAAAACAGAAGAAACATCCCAGGAGTGAGGTTGGAGACAAATGATAGCAAAGAGATGCAGGACCCCTTCTCCTTTTCTCACATTTTTGTTAATAGGATTTTTTATTTCATTTTTTTTTCCAATTACATGTAAAGATAGTTTTCAACATTCATTTTTTGTAAGATTTTGAGTTACTCATTTTTCTGCCTTCCTCCCTTCCCTCCCCCCACTCATGAAAATGAGTAATCTGATATAGATAAACGAGTACAATCAAACATATTTCTATAGTAGTCATGCTGTAAAAGGAGAATCAGAACTAAAGGGGAAAAAAATCAAGAGAAGGAAAAAAACCTAAAATAAATTCTAAAAGGTGAAAATAATATGCTTTGGTCTATACTCAGACTCCATAGTTTTGGTTTTTTTTCCTGGATATGGATAGGTCCCATAGTCTTACCTCAGGAGAAGATGGAAAATACAAGATGTAAAATTATTACAGAGATTTGGGAGGCCATGAAATTTAAGGAAATAAGAGGCAGCGGCCCCAAAAGGAGCAACATATAAGGAGTTGAGAGGGATCTGTAATTAAGAACCCGGAGGATAACCCAGTATAACCAGAAACTAGAGGCAACTCTATCTTACAATGATCGGACTGGGAAGTGATCTTTAATTGAAGGTAAATGTTCAAGCAAGGAGCACACCATTCTCTCTCCATTCTACTATCTCTTCCCCTCCCTGTCCTCCATACTTTTAAACAGGGATGGAGAAAAGCCTCAACATTTCCCATCTTCTAAAACCTAGCCATTGACAAAGTAATGAAGAAAGGAATGAGAGAGCATGGAAGACAATGTCTTCTGCTTCATAATTTGACCTCAGGTTAGCCAAGGTTGAGTGTGGCAGTGGATGCTTCACACACTTCACCTTAGGCAAAAGCTCAAGGAAGGTTATGGAGGAGGAGAGACACTGTTATCTCCAGATGTGAGTGTTTCTAATTTCCAAGTTCCCTAAATCCACTGATGCTACAACTCTGCTTGCTAATGTTTTGTCAACTGGACTTTGTCATGAGATAAGGCAAATTTGAACAAAATCTCTACTTGATAATGTTTAATGGATTAGAGCCTGTCATAATTATATTAGAGCATCATAGTCTAAGGCTAGCAGAAATGTCTAATATTTGCTTTTGGTTTTAACATATGTTCCAAGGATTTTAATTAGTTATATTTGCAGCTATGTGACTGCAAAGAATTTTTAGTCTGTCACAAACGATCATTTCCCGATATCAGATAAATAAATATTAAGTGCATATTGAAAATTCTTATAAGTAAATTGGATACCAGTGGGAATTTAGATGGGAAACTATAAAAGGAATGTGAAGAGTCACAGCTAAGCTTTTGCCCCAAAGAATAAAATGTATTTTTTAAAAATTTAATTAATGAAATTCGACTTTCTTTTATTTTACATTTTGAGTTCCAAATTCTTTCCTTTCCTTAGCCACTTCCCCATCCATTGAAAAGGTAAATTATACCAATTATACATAAGAAGTTGTAAAAAATATATTTCCACATTAGTCATGTTGCAACTATTTTCCAAACTTATTGTCTTATTGCCTCATTTATGGTTTTGATTTTTTTTCAGCTTCTTTTTTCCTCCTATTGCCATTGCTAGTATTTCTTTCCTTCTTTTTTTGGTTTTTTTTTTGCAAGGCATTAGGGTTAAATGACTTGTCCAAGGTTACACAGCTAAATCTTTTTTGTTTGTTTGTTTGTTTTGGGGGTTTTTTTGCAAGGCAATGGGTTTAAGTGACTTGCCCAAGGTCTCACAGCTAGGTAATTGTTAAGTGTCTGAGGTCCAAATTGTCCTGACTCCAGGGTAGGTGCTCTATCCACTGCACCACTTAGCTGTCCCTACAGCTAAGTTAAGTTTTCAATAACTGAGTTGGATTTGAACTCAGGTCCTCCTGACTCCAACTCCTCCATTGCATCACCTAGCTGCCCCTATATTGCCAGCATTTCTGTACCAATATTGAGTAATAGGGTAATAAATACTACAATTTCTCTATTTACCTTTGTTAATTAAAATCTATTTTAGGTTTAACTTTATCTGAAATCATGATTGCTACCCCCCTTTTTTTACATCTGTTGAAGCATAATAAATTATACCACAGCCCTTTATTTTGACTCTGTGTGTATCTCTCAGATTTTTTAAAATTGTGCTTCTTGTAAACAATGTATTGTTGGATTCAGATTTTCAATCCATTCATCCCATTTAAAGTTACCATTAGGTGGCAGCTAGGTGGTGCAGTGGGTAAAGCACGGGCCCTGGAGTCAGGAGTGCCTGGGTTCCAATCCGGTCTCAGACACTTAATAGTTACCTAGCTGTGTGGCCTTGGGCAAGCCACTTAACCCCATTTGCCTTGCAAAAAAAAAAGTGATTGGTGGATTCTTTCAATTTCTATTTTGCTCTCTGACTCTAGAATATATCAGGACAGGTTTTTTTTTTTTTAGGCTTTTTTTTTTTGCAAGGCAATGGGGTTAAGTGGCTTGCCCAAGGCCACACAACTAGGTAACTATTAAGTGTCTGAGGCCGGATTGGAACCCAGGCACCCCTGACTCCATGGCCCGTGCTCTATCCACTGGACCACCTAGCCACCTCTCAGGACAGTTTTTCTGAAAGATGATATTTAGACTTTTTTGGTTTTCAGAAAGTCCAATAATTTTCAAATTATCTCTCCTAGATATCTTTTCCAGGTCCATTGTTTTTCTTTTTTCCCCCTTTTTTGGGGGTTTTTGCAAGGCAATGAGCTTAAGTGATTTGTCCAAGGTCACACAGCTAGTTAATTATTAAGTATTTGAGGCCATATTTGAACCGAGGTCCTCCTGATTCCAGGGCTGGTGCTCTATCCACTGTACTACCTAGCCGCCCCATCAATTGTTTTCCTAATAGATATTTTATGTTGTTTTCTACTTTTTCATTCTTTTGGTTTTATCTTTTCTGATATCTTGTGAATATTTACTTCCATATGCTCAACACTGATTTTTAAGAAATTATTTTCTTCAGGGAGGATTTGTGCCTTCTTTTCTATTTGACTAATTGTATTTTTTAAGGTGTTCTTTATTTCAATGAGTTTCTGTACCTCTTTCACCATTTAGCCTATTCTATTTTTAAGGAGCTATTTTCTCCAGTATTTTTTTTTTTGTGTGTTTCTTTTACCAAGTTATTGACTCTTTTTTCATGATTTTCTTGTATCACTCTCATTTCTCTTCCCAATTTTTCCTCTACCTTATTTACTTGAGTTTTAAAATCCTTTGGAATTTTTCCCATGGCCTGAGACCAATTCATAATTTTCTTGGAAGCTTTAGATGTAGGAGCTTTGACTTTGCTATCGTCTTCTGAGTGTTTTGATTTTTCTTGTCGCCAAAGTAACTTTCTATAGTCAGAATTTTTTCCTGCTGTTTGCTCATTTTTTTCTAGCTATTTCTTGACTTTTAACTCTTTGCTAAAGTGGGGTTCAGCTTCCAGGATGGAGGGCTCACTGTCCCAAGATTCTGGGGTTTTCTGCATATATTTTTAAAGATACTTGATGAGGGTCCCTGTTTCACTGTGGTTGCCAGTAAGGCTGGGGCTGTGCTGGAGAAGCCTATATTGGACTGTGCCCCATTCTCATCCAGGTATGACAGACCTTTCCTGCTGACTTTTTAAGTTATCTTGGGTTGGAAATTTCTTCATCAGTTCTACCACTCTAGGATTTACTTTAGGGCATTATTTAAAGACTTTGGAGGGGTGAGAGGGAGAACTCAGAAAAGTTCCTGCCTTTTCTCTGCCATCTTGACCTCGCCCCAATTTTAGTTTTCATGAAGTTATTTTCTTCAAGTTTTTGGATTTCTTTTTCCAGTTGGCTAACTTTCTTCTGATAATCTTCCTGATTTCCTTTGATGACTTTTCCCCCAAACTTTTCCTCAGTCTCTCTTATTTAATTTTTGAAGTTCCTTTTAAGGGTTCAAGAACAGAGTTTGTGACCCTTTGACATTTCTCTTTGAGTTAACTTTCACTATCTTTATCTGAATATGAAGCCAAACCTTCTCTATCCCTATAATACCTCTCCATGGCCAGATACTTTCACATTTGTTTTGTGACAAAAGAAAAACCAAGAGGCAAAATTTCTGTGAAATTAGTAATCAATTTATTAATTAGGCTAGCAATTAATAAATTGATGATGGTCACTGGTCTTTCTTTTATCTTTTAACCAAAGATAAAACTATAGAGATCTCTGAATACATATGGGAGGTGACCCTGACAGGTGAAAACTTAAAACTTGATTGATGATATTTGTCCTTGTTCTCCAAGGCCATGACCTTATAGAAGTGATGCCATGGTATGCATATGAATTAGATTGGAGTTGAGGGGGCTGTGCTAAGTCACCAGCCTCATTTTCTCCTCTAAGCCATTTGGCTTCAGTGACCAGATGGGGACCAGACTAGAGTGAGCCCTGGATATGAGGCCAAGATCACACAAGATCACCCAATTAGTAACTTGGCTATGATTGAATTTGGATTCAAGTCCTCCTGGTTTCAGGACCCTGACTAATAAACAATTAATAAGTGGGTGGGCTTTTTCTAAGGAGGAGATAGGCTAAAAGCTCTCTGCCCCCTCTCACTGGGAACTTTGGCTTGATCTGTAGATTCAAGAGCCATCAGCACTGGACAAAGGAACTCTCTTCCACCCAGACCACTCCCATTCAACAATGGAGGGTTTCCAGGGTGTGACCCTAATGCTTTTGAGGCTGGAATTCACCAGATTAGATTCTCTGGGTGGAGAGGTCCAGAACCTGGGCAATCTCATCTATCAGAAATAGTCTTCAGAGACTGACTCACTAGGGCTTGACTTGGAATGAGGAAGTAAAAAGAGAAAAAAACCCAGATCTAGATATTATAATTAGTTATTTGTATAATATTTTAAAAATTGCTTCTCTTGGCTTACTCATTTTCACTTTGTTCCATATTATTTTTAGTAGCTGATTATAATTGGCTTTAATCCTGAGGTGTGGGGAATGATGCCGAAAGCCTCAGGACAATCTTACTGCTGTTTTCTGAATTCTGTATGGGGATCCGGGTTTGAGCACTCCTCTCCACCCCCAAGTCATGACAAGGGCCCCCAGATGTGGTCCCTCAGGCACCTGCAAACCCTCTATCCTAGAACCAAAAGGCTCTGCTCTCCTGCAAGTACCAAAAGACTGCAGGGTTTTTTTTTTAGGTTTTTGCAAGGCAAACAGGGTTAAGTGTCTTGCCCAAGGCCACACAGCTAGGTCATTACTAAATGTCTGAGACAGAGAAAAATTTGAACCCAGGTGTTCCTGACTCCAAGGCCGGTCGGTGCTTTATCCACTACACCACCTAGCCAGCCTAGACTGCAGAGTTTCAATCCTTCTGAACTACACCTACCGACCTGGAACCATACCTAATGTCCTGAGACAGCAGGAAAGTAGAGAGTCCTTCAGTCTGCACCTGCTCAGCCTTCTGACCTTCACAAGGTCCATAAGGAGAAAATGCCTAAAGCCCAAGGCAGCTGGCCCAGGGTGTGTTGTTTGTTGGTCCAACAGTCTATCTGGAGGCTTTTCTTCACTTTGGCGGAACCTCTGCCCCTGGAAATGGGATCTTTCCTGAGGTCCTCTCAAGTCATCTTCAGAGGATAACTGCTTTACCCCACTTTTGTTTCTGCCACTCTATATTCACTTTGAGATGATGTTCTGTCTTTTTAGTGGGAGAATTTTGAAGACTCTTGAATTTTCTTTGGGTTTTTTGGGGTTTTTTTTGTTTTTTTAGGTTATTGCAAGGCAATGGGGTTAAGTGGCTTACCCAAAGCCACACAGCTAGGTCATTATTAAGTGTCTGAAGTCAGATTTTGAACTCAGGTACTCCTGACTCCAAGGCCGGGCTCTATCCACTGTTCCACCTGGTCGCCCCCCAGTCTTGAATTTTCTAACCTATTCCAGTCTTCCCAGAATCCTCTCTGGATCATGGTCTTGATCACTGTAGCTAAGTCACAGTTAATCATCATTACAATATTGTTCTTACTATGTATACTATTCTCCTGGTTCTACTCACTTCATTTTGCGTCAGTTCATGTCTTCCCAGATTTTTCTGAGATCATCCCTGTTGTCTTTTCTTATGTCATTCCATCACTATCATCATACCAATCTGTTCAGTCATTCCTCAACTGCTAGCCATCCACTCAATTTCCAATTCTTTGCCACCGCTAAAAGAGCTGCTATAAATATTTTTGTATATGTGGGTCCTCTTCCCTTTTTCTTTTACGTTTTTAAAAATACCTTGTAGTGGTATTGCTGGGTCACAGAGTATGCACAGTTTTATAATCCTTTGGGCATAGCTCCAAATTGTTCTCCAGCATGATTAGACCAGTTCAAGTTCCACCAACAATACATTAGCGTCCCAATTTTCCCACACTTCCTCCAACATGTTATTATTCATTTCTATTATGAGATAGGCATGAGGTGGTACTTCAGAGGTATTCATATTGATATAAAGCACTTTTTTTCTTTTAAAGATTTTATTTATTTTGAGTTTTATAATTTTTCCCCCAATCTTGTTTCCCTCCCCCCACCCCACAGAAGGCAATTTGCCAGTCTTTACATTGTTTCCATGATATACATTGATCCAAATTGCATGTGATGAGAGAGAAAAATCAGATTCTTAAGGAAGAAAAATAAAGTATAAAAGATAGCAAGATTACATAAGATATCAGGTTTCTTTCTAAATTAAAGGTAATAGTCCTTGGTCTTTGGTCAAACTCCACACTTCTTTCTCTGGACACAGATGGTATTCTCCATCGCTGATACCCCCAAAATGTCCCTGATTGTTGCCCTGATGGAATGAGCGGGTCCATCAAGGTTGACCATCACCCCCACGTTGCTGTTAGGGCGTACAATGTTTTTCTGGTTCTGTTCATCTCACTCAGCATCACTTCATGCGAATCCTTCCCATCCCTCCTGGTTTCTAATAGAACAATAGTGTTCCAAGACATCCATATATTTGCTAAGCCATTCCCCAATTGAAGGACATTCACTTAATTTCCAATTCTTTGCCACCATACACAGGGCTGCTGTGAATATTTTTGTACAAGTGATGCTTTCACCCTTTTTCATCATCTCTTCAGGGCACAGACCCAGTAGGTATTATAGAGCACTTTTTTTAGGTGACTATTGGTTACTTGATTTTTTCTGAAAATGCCTATTAATATCCTTTGACCATTTATCAACTAGGGAGCAAATTATCAAATTTAGAAGGCGCTGACAATATTTGAATTTCCTTTAGTAGTGGAGAAACAATAGACTTTAAGTAATAATTATTTAAAATAGATAACTACTTAAAAGAGCTCCTACCTCAACCCCACTCTTTTTTTTTTCTTTTGTTTTTAGATTTTTGCAAGGCAGTGAGATTAAGTGGCTTGCCCAAGGCCACACAGCTAGGTCATCATGAAGTGTCTGAGGCCTGGGATTTGAACTCAGGTCCTCCTGACTCCAGGGCCGGTGCTCTATCCATTGCGCAACCTAGCCAATCCCAGCCCCACTCTCCAAATGAAGACTCTCATAGTGATTTTTGTTATCAGCAGGAAGACAAAAAGGGAAAGCTCCTTTTAAGCTTGTTCAGTCCAAAGCTATTACTCTATAGACAAATGGGACAATCCTGAAGATGGCCAAATAAGATTTTTCAGTAGTCCTGGTGCTTGAGCTTTGAGATATGGATCAAATTAACCAACAACTATTAAGACAGGCAAAATAACAAATACAATTAGCTTGGCTATTTTAGGCCTCTTTATGATCCAGTATTATTGGCAGTTAGATATTTGATCCTATCAATGAATTTATGAGTAATCAGACTAATCTGTACCATAAACAGATCTGAATTCAAAGAAGGGATGTTAATACATCACCTATATCTTATATCTGTCTATATCTATATCAGTCTATATTGAGATATAAATATAGATTTAGATATAAATATTGATATAGATAGACTTTTTAATCACCCAATGCAGAGGGGGTAATTGTAAGTTTTTCTAATGCTCTATTCATTCAGTGTTTTAGAAAATAAACATTTATTTTAATTTCTTATAGCTACTCCATCAAAATTTACCACTTGCTGGTAAGAGTAACCACTTGATTTCCATAAAATTGCTTTTCCTCTAAAAGTAATTTCCATCAGATCGCACAGAAGTGTCAGAGATGGGAATACAAACCCAGGCTTCTTAAACTTTGAATCCAGTTTTCTATCTTCTTTCATCAAAAATTAAATCATTTATTCAATTCAAGTACATGCAATATAAAAATAGAAAAGTAAACGAATATATTTTAGGAAGATTTTTATCTTTCTTGGCATTTTGCATCATTTGACATTTGACTAACACCTACTTCTGAAAAATGCTTTCTTGTTTTGACTTCTAAGACTCTGCTCTCTTCTGATTCTTTCTCCCTATCTCAGCCTAAGTGGTCCACTTGCCTTTAAGTGGTCCACTTTCCTTCTCTAGCAAGAAAAACATGAGTGTCCTCGTGTCCTTGAAGATTCAGTTCTCTCTTATCACTCCTCTTATCTCTTTCCTCTTCTTTCTTTTTCCCTTCCCTCCTCTCCCCTCTGCCTCATCTTTCCCCTTCAATCTAATCTTCTCTCCTCCAAACTTCACTATCTTCTAACGTCCTCTAATACCTTCTAATATCACTGTTTTTCTGATATCTCATTTCCCCAGACACCAAGTTTTGCAATTTCAACTTTCATTGATTCTTCCCACAGCCAAGCAGTTTCCAAATCCTGTCTATTCTTTCTCCACAATAGCTCTCCAATTCATGGCTCCCTTTCAGGTGGATGAGCACTATTCCAGTTCAAGTGGGTATCACCTCTAACTTAGATTAATGTAGTAGCTTCCTCACTGGTTCTCTCACTTAGATAAAATGTAAATTCTTTGAGGGGGAAAAACTTTACTTTTCTTCCAGTCCCTAGACAAATGCTTAGTAAATTGTTCGTATTTAATAAATTCTTATTAACTGATTGACTGATCAATTAGTCTCTCTGTTCTCAGTCTCTCCTGTCTCAAATCATACCTCATGGAGCCCATACCTCAGCAGCTATTTAAATAATCATCCCTTCAATACCATGCAGGTCTGAACTTGTCAGCCTTTTGTCTAATAAGGGTAGAATTGTTTTTGATTAATTTTCAAATAAATTTTTCCTTGAACAATCCCTTTTTTTTACACATGATAAGGAATTGAGGAATTCAGGTTCCATGAATGATTTCCTGATTTGGGGAGGATATGGTGGGATGAGAAGGGGGAGAAGGAGAAGGAAAATGGAGAAAGATAGTAAGAAGTCAATCCAGGATATAAAGCTTTATTCCTTTTCTGTTCCAAGGCCATTGTTCCCAGAGCCACCACACATGCACATCTGTGTTTAATTCAAATCTGGTCATGCTCATAGTACTTCCAATTTCCAATCAGTTCTTCTGCCCCAAAGTAATAAGACAATATCTTAAAAAACAAATTAGAATATTCTCAAGTCAGACAAATAGAGGTAAATGTAGTCATGAACCAAAATCTTGGAATAACTGCAACATTACCCATTAATAATAAAAGTAATTTTCCTCAATCTTTCCCTGGGGGGAAAAAGCCTACTGCTAAATATAAATATGGAAGCTTTAACCCAGCAGGGAACATTTTTAAGCTTAATTAAAGTGATTGGAGAAGGCATTGAGAGTTAGGGTATTGCGAGGAACTGTCAAAAATATCATAATAGTATTTTCTGCCTTGAATTCATATACATAGTATGTGATTTAATAAAATGGACTCTGGGAGGATGAATGCTACTTTTCTTTAAAAATTTATGTAATATAAACCATGTGACAGAGAAACCATTTTCAAGTCCTAATGTTAGTGAACAGGGAAAATGGAGGAAGAGGAAATATTTCACTTCTTAATTGAGAGATTCTAAAAACAAACTAAAAACTTCCCCCACCTGAGCTCGTTTCCCCCAGACAGAGGCCACCAGGAGCAAAGGAATGTTAACATTCTGTCAAGTTCAGGCAGTAACTTACTGGTTTTCATTTCCATGGAAACAAAGAAGGTTGCCTGTTTCCTAACCGAATGATGCTTTTACCATCTTTTCTCTTCCATAAACTTTTTTCCAAGTGGTTTTTGGAGATGACTTTTACATGAATGCAGGTATGGACATGAGCCAGCAGTTGAAAGAAAAGGAAATTGTTCCTTCCAATTCTGATTGTTGGAAACCCCATATGGGATCTATGGAGAAAACAACAAAATCTTAGATGTGGTGAATCTCTGAGTGGGAAGATGTTTTTGGTCTTATTTCACAGGAGTGAAGCTTGTCTAATTAGTCAATACCCTCTTCTTTACACTCCTTACCTCTCTCTCTCTCTCTCTCTCTCTCTCTCTCATCAAAGTTCAGTTAAAGGATGAGGTGGGGAGAAGACGTGATGGAGGCTCAAAGAATCCAAGCCATCACTGGTAGAGTTGTAGAAGAGAGGGAAGTACAAAGAGTATGGAGGTAAAGATGAGGTTCAAGAGTGAAGTATCATGTCAACAAGGACTCTGGGAGTGGCAACTGGAGGACCATGAATCAAAGCATTCACCATTGAACCGAAGATCACATTCCTAGAGATACAGAACAGTCCTCTGATTATCTGAACTCTGGAATCAAACACTGTTCATCCTGTATTGTGTATATAATATTTTTCACCCTTCCTGTTTTCTATTCCTTTTTTCCAAGACTAATATAGTTCATAAATACCTATAGTTTCAGAATGATCATCAAGAGAATACTGTAAGGAGAGCGGGGGGGAAAAAAAGCAGGCTTTTCTTCAGAATTTTTTAACCCAACTCTTTTGCAGTTGATGTTTCCTAATAGAAGACATATGACTGCCTTTGGGCATTCTTCAATGAGATGGCTAATACATAGTTTGTATAACACTCATAAAATCAGCATGGAATAACATGTTTCCATTCTGTTTTTTTCTGGAATACCTTGTGGTAAAATGGTAGTCGTGGTTTGAATGAGATTATTTTTAAAAAAGAGGTTATGAAAAAGATAAGTTTTTTTGTATAATTACTTAGGAATAAGTGGAATGACCAATGACTAGTAAATACAGTCTCTGATGAAGTGTATACTAGGGGCTCATTAAATATTTGTTGATTATATTGATCTATGAACATATAGAGTCTCTGAATTTAAAAAACTGAAGGAGAATGGCATATTAAATTATGCAAAGGAAAATAAGGAAAACATAAAAACCAGCTATAATGTAAACAAAAAAATCAACAGCTAAATGTGCCCAAGACCTACCCCCTCTTGCCCAGAATGCCAACAGGTACCTGAGTTCTCCAGACTAGTCCCATCTATGGTATGTCCAGTTGTTACAAGGATCTTTCTTTCCCAATGAGCGTGGCCCTAGCCCCTACATACCCCTTTGTGAGAAGTGGACAGAAGCACTAACAATCATTGCTGCCCATCTGCTGCTGTCCCTGAAGGACCACAGGATCCTTCCACCCTGAAGTTCAATGAGCCTTCATCATTGTCTCCCTCTATTAGAATATTACCTCCTAGAGAGCAATGGCAATCAATTTTCTATTTGATAACCAGTCCTTGACATATAATCAATTCATAATAAATACTTTTCTAGGCTTTTTATTCCAGCAAGAGGAACAACAAAAATCTAAACCAATGTAATTATAGTGACCAAGACGGAACCCAAAAAGGAATTTGAGAATACATCTCCCTCCTTTCTTTGCAGAGTGGAAGACTGGTAGAGAACATTCCTTATACTATCAGATTCAATTAATATATTAGTTTTGTTGCCCTTTTTTTGTTTCTAGTTTTTCCCTTCACTATAAGAGAGGGCTCTCTAGATGGGAAAATAGAAGATATATTAGAAAATGGCAGTAATACATCTAAAGAAAGAACTGATAGACTCTGAAATGTAGGTTGAATCATACTAGTTTCACTTTTCTTTTTTTCATGGGTTTTTTTCTTTTTGGTTTGTTTCTTCTTTCACAAGTATGACTAATATGGAAATATGCTTTACATGATTGCACATCTATAACCTATATAAAATTATTTACCATTTTAGGAAGAAGAGAGGGAAGGGAAAGAGGGAGAAAAATTTGGAACTCAAAATTAATGCTAAATGAAGAATACTTTCTGTATCCAGAGAAACAACTGTGGAGTTTGAATAAAGACCAAGGACTATTACCTTAAATTTAGAACAAAAAAACCTGATATCTTATTGTCTAATCTTGCTATCTCTCTCTCTCTCTCTCTTTTTTTTTTAGGTTTTTGCAAGGCAAACGGGGTTAAGTGGCTTGCCCAAGGTCACACAGCTAGGTCATTATTAAGTAAATGTCTGAGACCAGATTTGAACCCGAGTACTCCTGAATCCAAGGCTGGTGCTTTATCCACTACGCCACCTAGCTGCCCCCCAATCTGATCCTGCTATCTCTTATACTTTATGTTTCTTCCTTAAGGATATGATTTCTCTCTCAACACATTCAATTTGGATCAATGTATACCATGGAAACAAGGTAAAGACTGGCAAATTGCCTTCTGTGGGGGGTGGGGGGGTGGAGGGAAGGAAGCAAGATTAGGGGGAAAATTGTAAAACTCAAAATAAAATATTTAATAAAACAATGCTAAGATTGTCTTTATATATAATTGGAAGAAATGCTATTTTTAAAAAAATGGAGGCACCAGAAAGCCAAAAGCTAAAATAAAAATAAATTGATCAGAGATTTAAAAGTGTGAGTTTTATAATTATATATTGTTATATGAGTTATTAGAAGATACAAAAGAATGAGAAGATCTTTGTCTGACCTCAAAGAACTTAAAAGAAGCCTTTTAAGGAGCCAGAGAGACAAAACCTACACAAATAAAACTTTGAATCATAGAATTAATTTGAAGAAATTTCAGAGGTCACCTAGCTCTTCCTTCCCAGGGTAGAAATTCTTTCTACAGTATCTCCTATAGATGATAGCTCATAGATTTAGGTGTTTCTAAAACATTAAAGGTTATCTTTCCAGTTTCTTCATTTTACATGTAATAGACTGACCAAGGAACTCAGTCCTTATGAACATCCACAGAGTGTCATTTATGTGGTTTCTTATTGGACAATCTGCCAAAGTCCACCAAGTGAATGGAACTTCTTTAGTTAGCTATGGATATATAGCTAGAACTCGGGGTGCGTTCAAAAGGCTCTAGGAGAATAGAAGCGAACAATACTGTGTTGGGAGAGGGCTTAAGCCCTCCTCATCTAATGTTGATATATGATCCATAAATGCAGGCCTTGGTTTTTAATTTGTTTTATTTTTATTTTGTTTTAGGTAAAAGAGAATAGAGACTACAGTCTTATGTGTTTTTAAAAGATCAGGAAAGCAAACCACCAAGAATTCTAAACATATTAGGATTTGAAGTCATCCAGTCCAATTTTGAGGCTTTAAGGATCAAGAAGTAACCTTAAAGACCCTGCCCAGAAAGAGATGAGATGAGGGCTCATCTTACAGTGACTTTAGATTTAGATGGGAACTTGATGTGACCAATGTTACACAGAAACTTCATGAAGTTTGAGATCACTCTCCCAAGAGATTTTGATGGCATAGGAAAAAATGTGGTTCAATGTTTATGACTCTTCTTGTCATATTGTTGAAATAAATATTTCTTTTTAAATGCTAATTGATGGTAATTATCTAACTAGAATGTTGTTCATCTTTCATACTCACAGAGGGTCCTGGTTGAGGTCAGGGTACACTGAATTCAGCTATGACTAATCGATATGAGCTAAATCTCTAACACCAGTTGGACACAAAAGAGTCCATTTGAGCATTTGGGACAGAGATGTCTCTAGATGCGCACACCTCACATAAGAAGTCAAATAAGTCCATCTAAGTAAAATCTAAGTATAATTTTTAAAAGTCACCAAAACTATTAAAAATAAAAAATTATAGTTATCCCCTTCTTAGGGGACAGGGTTGTGGCAATCCCCCCAAATCTGGAAAATCCACGTAAAATCCATATAAAAGAAGTGACTGCTTTGCTCAACAGAGCCTTCTTTGAGGCAGATACACCAATGCTAAACAATCCTGAGCCAGCATCTCCCTTGTCTCACAAACAATCCCAAAGTCCTTCAGAGAGACCCAGAGTATCTTTGTATTCCTCTTCTCACCTCTATATGAGCCCTGCCTCGTTTGAGTTCTCTTTAAAACAGTTTTTTTTTCAATAAATGTACATTTAGCATTCAGATTATGTGGCTAGCCCATCAGAATTACATTCTCTGCAGTTGAGTTCATATTGTCCTCGTTTTTCTGAAACTATCTTCATTATTTCTTATAGAACAAGGATATTCCACCATGTTCATATACCATAACTTGTTCAGTCATTCCCCAATTAATGGGTATTTTCTTAGTTTCTAATTCTTTGCCATTACCAAAAAAAAAAAAAAAAAAACACCTGCCATTAATATTTTTGTACATATGGGCTCTTTCCCTTTTGTCTTTGATATCCTTGAGGTACAAATCTAGTAGTGATATTTATCAAAAGATATGTATTACTTTATCGCACTTTGGGCACAATTACAAATTGTTCTCCAGAATAATTGGATTTATTCACAACTCCACAACAGTGGATTAATGTACCTATTTTCCTACATTTCTCTAAGCAATTGTCATTTTCTTTTTCTGTCATCTTAGTCAATCTGATGGTTGTGAGGTAGCACCCTAGAGTTGTTTTCATTTAAATTTCTCTATTAGTGATTTGGAGCATTTTATGGTACTATTGATAGCTTTGATTTCTTTGGAAAATTGCCTGTTCATATCTTTTGACCATTTATCATGAGGGAATAGAAGAAAAATCAGGGCAGGTGATAAAGAAATGAAATTTTATTTGTTAGGAACTATTAAAAAGATTTAGAAAGGAATAAAAAATATGTTACTAAGCAATAATTCTGAAAAGTTTTTTTCTATCTATGCCCTCTGAACACATTCACATCTACATGTATACATATTCCATCTGTGTATCTAAAAATATTAACATCATTCTTTCAAAGTTGGCAGCATTTTCTTCCTTTAATTAGGTACATCACACTACTGGCCAAGTTGAGCGTCTGCAGCACTAGTGCCACTTTTTTTTAGTTATGCTTAGATTTTATTGAGGGCTAGATGGACTTATTATTTCACTTCTTATACAATGAGGAAAAGACATTTTCTTTTTTTTTTTTTGAAACTTGAGAGGAATACATATTAATTTTTTGTTTTTCTTCCTTGTTTCTTCATCCTCTTCTTTGTCCCTCCCCAAAAGTCATGAACCTCAAATTAATCTGAAGTTTCAGTTGATTCTGGAAACTGTAATTTGGAGGAAAGGAATCAAACAACTAAGGAGAGTTTGCTAGAAGCACATTTTTATTTAAGAAATATTTTATGAAGAATAATGTTATTCTCTCTAAATTTGCTAATGATTTCTTATTTGTCAAATGGTCTTTTCTCAATGCTCAATCTTTTTGACTTCTCCATAACCTTTGCCATGATCAGTCACATTCTTCTCTCTAGGTTTTCCTGATACTGCTCTCTCCTGGTTCTCCTTCTCCTTATCTGACCATACATAGTGAGTCTTTTTTTTTTTTCACTAGATTTCCATCCAGGTCATGCCTGCTAATGTTGGGTGACCCCCGAGACTCTGTCTTGAGCCCATTATTCTTTTTCTTCTCCTTTTATACGATTTCTCTTGGGAACTATATCAGCTACATCTGCAGATGATACTCAAGTCTTTTCATCTAGCCCTAATCCCTCTCCTGATTTCCAGTCTCAGATCTCCTACTGCTTATTAAACATCTCAAATTAGATGTTCTTCAGACAAATTCAGCATCTCTGATACAGGATTCATTATCTCCTCCCACCCCCCAGATCCCAAACCCCTAACTGTGAAGGTATCACCATCCTCTTAGTTAAGCTGGCTCCCAACCTGAATGTCCTCTATTCCTCACTCTCTCTCAATCTCCATATTTAACCTTTTGCCAGTTGATTCTTTCTTCATATTTCTCATATATACCCCCCTTCTCTGCTCTGACATTGCCACCACCCTGGTACAGTCCCTCAACCCCTCACCTACTGGTAAGGACTCCCTGCAATGAGTCTCTCATCATTTCAATCTATCCTTCAATCAGCTGTCAGTGATTCTCCTAAGGCAAAATCTAACCATGTAACTCTCCCCCCCTTCAATAAACTCCTGTTTATTGACTACCTGATCAAATATAAAATCCTCTGGCTTTTAAAATCTTTCAACAACTTAGCCTTGCACTATCTTTCCTATCTTCTTACACCTTAATCCCTTTCATTTATTTGGAAATCCAGTGATATTGGTCTCCTTTGATGTTCCTCATACAAGATGCTTCATCTCCAGACTGTGGAGCCCTTCGTTGTCTGTCCCCCTTGCCTTGAATGATGTCCCTCTTTTTCTTCACCCCCTGACTTCCTTCAAGACTCGGCACCATTCACCTTCTGTGAAAGGTGATCTTTCTATTCCCTAGGGCTGACCTCTGAAATTACCTCCCTATTTATGTTGCATATAGTCTGTTATTGGCATTGCTGTTTGCATGTTGTCTTCCTCACTAGGGACCATGTTTTTGATCTTTTTTTGCTTCGATATCACTAAGCAGAGTACCAGGCAGATTAATAAATGCTTGCTAATAGATTGACATTATAGAGAGATTTCCTGTTCAGATATGGCTTAGATTAGATGACTTCCATGAGCCTCCTTCTTCAGTAGAGGTGTGGTAGCATAGGGTAGAATGAGGCATGCATTTCCAGACATGTCTAATGCGATGATTTCTTTGTACCTAAATTGATTTACATATTTACCTTTTATGTGTATAATTTTTTAAGGCAGGGATGAAAAAGAAGAGTGAAAGGTGTCAGCAATGTAAAAAAAAAAAGAGCAGCAATATAATTTTCTTTTCTTTTTTTTTTTAAAGAAAAGGCTCATTAAATTATTTTCCAAGGTAGGGAAACTATTAAGTTCACTTCATGTGTAAAAAATATTTATAAACACTTTTTGGGATGGCAAAAAATTGGAAATTGAAGAGACACCCTTCAGTTTAGGAATAGCTAAACAAGTTGTGACAGATGAATGTTGCTGTCCTTCATTCTCAAAAAGGACCATGACACCAGGGAGGTGGTGTCATGGCATGCAAATGACTTGGATTTAAGGGAGGAAGGGCTGTGCAAAGTCACTGACCTCAGTTTCTCCTTCAGAGCCATCTGGGTTCAGTTGCCAGATATGGCTCAGGACAATTGGAGATGGTCCTGGATGCAACGAGAGATCTTGGTCTTTTTAAGCTAAGGTCTTTCAAGGTCTCAGTTTGATTGAGGTAAGAAAGAAAGGAAACGAAGAATAGCCTCTTGTATGGTCAAAAAATAAAATAAAATATTCCCTGAAAGGATGACCCTCAGGATTTCTGGCCAAAACAGGAACAATTGCTATTTACATTGTAATAGAATATCATTATGCTATAAGACATGACAAGTAGGATGGTTTCAGAAAAACCTGGAAAGACTTACATGAACTGATGCTGAGTTAAGAACCTTGTATACAGTATCAGAAACATTCTGCAATGACCACCAGTGGGTGACTTATGTCTTCTCAGCAATACAATTCCAGACAATTCCAAAATCTCATGATGCTACCTACCTACATCCAGGGAAAGAATTTATAGGGTCTGAATTCAGATCAAACAATACTATTTTTCACTTTATCTTTTTTTCATGGTTTTTTTTTCTTTTTGTTCTGCTTCTTCTTTGACAACATGATTGATATGTGTGTACACATACATACATACATATATATATTAATTACATGATTATACACATGCAACCTAAATCAAATTGCTTATTATCTTAGGAAAGGTGGAAAGGAGGGAGGGAAAAGACAAAATTTAGAACTGAAAATTTTATATTAAAAATGAATTTTAAGGGGTGGCTGGGTGGCGTAGTGGATAAAGCACCAGCCTTGGAGTCAGGAGTACCTGGGTTCAAATCCGGTCTGAGACACTTAATAATTACCTAGCTGTGTGGCCTTGGGCAAGCCACTTAACCCCATTTGCCTTGCAAAAAAAAAAAAAAAAACCTAAAAAATGAATTTTAAATACTGTCCTAGAATCAGAAAATTCCAATTGGAAAAAATAAAATACTATTTAATAGAAAAAATAAATTATTACGTCTACAGGTTCTAATATCTCTAAAACAGAATTTAACATCCTTGATTCCTATGGAATATCCTAATAATAGTTCTTACTATCTCCAGGACTAAGGTAGGATCATTAGGGAAGTCCCTGAGGGTTTTGCAAGTTCCTCAAGGCTACTTGATTAGAGCATGATCCTTTGTTTAAACTCTTCTGAGAATAAGAGTTCTTCCCATGGGGCGCAGGCACATACCCTGGCACCTGGCTTGAAGGATTCAGAAAATCCTTAGTGACTGGTTGCTTGAAAAACGAAGTGGACAGATTTTTGCCACAGAAGCCATCCCTCTCCAGTACCTCCAGAAGGAAAAGTTAGCAATCTTATTTTTCTGTCTCATTCCTACCTTCTCCCCATCTCTTTTTCTCTTTCGCTTTCCTCAGCACTTCCCCTTTTTCTTTCTTGCTCTTTTTTGTTGAGATTCTTGCCTTGCTCCCCAAAATGAATTTTGCCTATTTCTATAAAGCTCCAGTCTCTTTCCCTTGGTCTTATTAGTTTTGCATGAAATCTGTAAATTATTTTAGATAGGATTATCTTTTTCATTACTTTGGCAGCCAATAATGATAAATGAATATTAAGGAGGGAGAAATTTGGGATTTACTAGGCAATCTTGCAATCCAGTGTTCTATCCAGACAAGGAAAATAGAGTTTACTTTGGCCAGTCAGGTCTTAACTTGCTAAATGAGGGGTTCTTTTTTTTTTGACATTCATTTTTTTAATTTTGAATTCCATATTTCTCTCCCTCCTACCCACTCATTGAGAAGGTAAGAATTATTATATAAATCATACCTGTGAAATCATGGAAAACACTTTCAAGTTAATTATATAGCAAAAAATAAAAAGGCAAGAAAATGTAGACTTTAATCTGCACTCATTCTGTCTCTGAAGTTGTCTTTAGACACCTCTGGAATTGTCTTGGATTGGAGTAACTATCTTTCACAGTTGATCATCGTTATAATATTGCTCTTGCTATGTATGGTATTCTCCTGATTCTGTTCACTTCATTTTGCATCAATTCAAATGTCTTCACAGGTTTTTCTGAAACCATTCTGCTCATCATTTCTTATGGCACAATGGTATTCCATCATTCCATCATAAATATATACCATAGCTTATTCAGCCTTTCCCCAATTGATGAATGTTCCTTCAATTTCCAATTCTTTGCCACCACAAAAAGAACTGTTGCAAATATTTTTGTATATATAGGTTCTTTTCCTTTTTCTTTGATCTCTTTGGAATACAGTGGCATTGCTGGGTCAAAGAAAATGCACATTTTTTTAATTTAAATTTATTTTTATTAAAGATGTTATTTGAGTTTTACAATTTTCCCCCCATCTTACTTCCCTCCCCCATCCCACCACGGAAAGTACTCTGTCAGTCTTTACTTTGTTTTCATGTTGTACCTTGATCTAAATTGGGTGTGATGAGAGAGAAATCATATCCTTAGAGAAGAGAGGAGAAGTCTAAGAGGTAACAAGATCAGACAATAAGATATCTGTTTTTTTCTAAATTAAAGGGAATAGTCTTTGAACTTTGTTTAAACTCCACAGCTCCTTATCTGGATACAGATGGGATTCTCCATTGCAGACAGCCCCAAATTGTCTCTGGTTGTTGCACTGATGGAATGAGCAAGTTCATCGAGGTTCAATATCGCCCCCATGTTGCTGTTAGAGTGGACAGTGTTTTTCTGGTTCTGCTCATCTCACTCAGCATCAGTTCATGCAAATCCCTCCAGGCTTCCCTGAATTCCCGTCCCTCCTGGTTTCTAATAGAACAATAGTGTTCCATGACTTACATATACCACAGTTTGCTGAGCCATTCCCCAATTGAAGGACATTTACTTGATTTGCAATTCTTTGCCACCACAAACAAGGCTGCTATGAATATTTTCATACAAGCACTGTTTTTTACCCTTTTTCATCATCTCTTCAGGATATAGACCCAGTAGTGGTATTGCTGGGTCAAAGGGCATGCACATTTTTGTTGTCCTTTGGGCGTAGTTCCAAATTGCTCTCCAGAAAGGTTGGATGAGTTCACAGCTCCACCAACAGTGTGGTAGTGTCCCAGATTTCCCACAACCCTTCCAACAATGATCATTATCCTTTCTAGTCATATTGGTCAATCTGAGAGGAGTGAGGTGGTACCTCACAGAAGCTTTAATTTGCAGAAAATGCACAGTTTTATAACATTTTTTGAACAGCGTTCCAAATTGTTATCCTGAATGGTTTAACCAGGTCCTAGCTTCACTAACAGTGCATTAGTGTACTTCCACAAATTTCCAACATTTCAAAAAGGGTTTATTAAAAGTGTTCTATGTGCCAGATCTATGTTAAATGCCAGAAATACAAAGAAAAATGAGACTGGGGGTTCTGTTCTCAAGGAACTCATAGTCTAATAGGAGAAATAATTCACAAATTAATACATTCAAACAAATCACTTTCAATATATACTGTGTAAATGGAAGGGAATGTGAATAGAGGTTGGCAGGGAAAGTCTTTTGCAAAAGGTAGTGTTTGAACTGAGTCTTGAGGTAGGGCAAGAAAACCAGGAGGAGAAGTCAAGGAGGGAGAGCATGGAAGACAACCAATAAAAAATATGGGGTGAGTACCTGGAGTGTCTTGGTCAAAGGAGAGCAAAGAGGTCAGTGTCACTTGATCACAGAGTACATAAAGGGGAGCAAAGTATAAGAAAACTGGAAACAAGACATAGCTGTAGTATATGACTTGTTCAGGATCATGATGTCAATCTTTATCAGAAGTTTTGTTTCTAAGATCAGTTGTCTAGTTACTACATTTTTTTCCTCTACTCCATGTATATGGGAGGATTTTCCCCTTAACTGTGTATCATATATTTTGCTACATAATTTAATTAAAGACTTTTTCCATGAAATGATCATCATCCCCCCCCTCCTCCCTACCAAAAAAAAAAAAAGCAAAAGAGTGGTTGGAAAAAAGAGCCACCATAGTATATAAAAGTGTGACTGGAGCCAGCTAGATATAATAGTATGTCTTAGCCAGGGATATGCTGGGACAAATTCTAAATTTTGAATATTTATATTCAAAAATTGGTAAACAATACAAATCAGGGCTAGATTTATTGTTTTGTTCATTGTCTAGACTTAAGAAAGTGATGGAGAAAATGTTAATGGAGATTAAACTCTAAAGTGATTTCTTTTAAAGAGACAGTCCCCCCCCCCCATCCCAGTCAATTATTAAACATTTACCACCCCTGGCCATATCACATATTCACTCACCAGAAAAGCAAAGGTCTCAGAGTGGGAGTTCCTGAACTTACAAGGCTTAAGATCTAAGGACAAGGTCTCTGAAGTCAAGTAAACTACAGAGTATGGCAGCTAAGAGAAAAATCAACAAGAAGAATATTTTCCACAAAGGATTCACTAAACATAGAGGAGGAAGTCCTCTACAATTTTGTTTTCTTACATTTGAAGGGTAACAATGGAGGATTTGAGCTATCTAACCATGGGACTACCATCATTCATTTCCTCAATGCTATCCCTTACACCAATGATCTCTTTGGAATACAGACTAAGGAGTAGCATTGCTGGATCAAAGCAAATGAACAGTTTTATAACTTTTTGAACAGCATTGCAAATTGTTATCCTGAATGGTTTAACCAGGTCCTAGCTTCACTAACAGTGCTTTAGTGTACTTCCACAAATTTCCAGCATTTCAAAAAAGAGTTTATTAAAAGTTTTCTATGTGCCAGATCTATGTTAAATGCCAGAAATACAAAGAAAACTGAGACTGGGGGGGGGGGGGGGGGGCTCTGTTCTCAAGGAGCTCATAGTCTAATAGGAGAAACAATTAATACATTTAAACAAATCAAAGCAGGTAATAAATTGACTTAGAAAGCCACACATTAACATTATCTATATGCTATTGCATTTTAATTTATTTTGTTAAATATTTCCCAAATAGATTTTAATCTGGGTGTGGAGAGGGACAACCCCGGTTGAATATTTGACACCTCCCCATTATACCACTTTCTGAGCATAGATCATTCTTAAATCTTTCTTTCACCTTTCCTCTTAAGAGTCTAAAGACCTTTCATCAGTATCTTCATAGGTCCTGGTTCTATAGCTAACACACTGGCCTTAAAAACAAAAGGTGTTTTAAGAACATATCAGAAGCTTCACACTAAATGTATTTTTTTCCTCCCTGGAGAATGGACAACAAAATCAGCCATTAACATTTAAGCCTTTGTTTCTAAAGCATGGGAGGCCAGAGTCAGAGTGACAGTCAGTAATGCTTACAAGAAATAATTACAGTTTCTTGCTGCTCAAAGCTGATGTCTTAATCTGATCTTACACTTCACCCCTATTTTTCAGAAGCTTGAGAGGGGTGAGTCATATTCTACTGTTGAACTGTCCAAGAGCATAATTGCTGAAGCCTCAATTAAAAAAAAAAAAAAGAAGAAAAATAGAGGGAAGCTCCATAAATTTGTATCCTTTAAACTCTTTTTATATAAGGCCTTCTTGTTTATGATAAGAGTGGTGTTGTTGATGGTAAAATGTAATGGTGGATGCATTATCACTTGGAAAAAAAGTACCTGAAATTAAGCTTAATTCATCCATAAACATTTATAATGATGATAATGGAGTTTAAAAAAGGAATATTCTGATTTTGGTATCAATATGGTAATAGGGATGACAACATTTCTTCACCAACAACTTGACCACTTGTTTATGAAAATGTGAAATGTCTCTAAGTTCTATGTAAGTCTTTTTTTTTTTTAATCTTTGGGAATGGTGGTAGGGGAAGAAAAGGGAACAGAGAATTCTAAGAATCCTTGATTTTTAACCCAAACATCAACTGAGTGGATGATACTCTAAATATAAAATTCTGGTCCAGTGTACAATGATTGGAAATATTTCTGCAGGAATTGAATTATAGCAATTTTGACATGCTTACATAATAAGGACACTGACAAATAAGAGCATAGTTCTTAGAGCATGCACATTATCTGCCTATGGCCAACCTACATGAAGGCTTGCTGAGCTTGTTTCTGCAAGGATATGATCAAATGCCCTTTTTTTCTGATTCAGAGCATGTCTAGATAACTTTTGCTTTTTTGTTTGTTTTTTCTTTTGACAAGGCAAGGGGGTTAAGTTACTTGTCCAAGGTCACACAGCTAGGTCATTATTAAACATCTGAGGTCACATTTGAACTCAGGTCCTCCTGACTCCAGGGCCAGTGCTCTATCCACTGTGCCACCTAGGTGCCCCTCAGATAACTTTTGCTTCCCATCAATTTCCTGTATGGGGATGAAAAGTCTTTTTAATTGAAAACTGAATGAGAATTGAATAAACATGCAAAAGGTTTGAACAGGCAAATCTGACCCCTTTCTGGCAGTGAGCATGGGAAGAACTGGGATGGAGTTGGGGATAGTGGAAGGTTTGGGATTCCAAAGGATCTTGAATGTATAGTATCCGTTTTTTTCTTTCCCTAGTGTGTTTATTCTTTCCTGATTTTAGGAGAATGTGAATCAGGGACAGAAAAACTAGTTTATGACCTTGTAAGCTTTGAAAGTCAGAAGAGGGAGTGGCTAGGTGGTGCAGTGGAGTCAGGAGGACCTGAGTTCAAATCCAGCCTCAGACACTTAATAATGACCTAGCTATATGGCCTTGGGCAGGCCACTTAACCCCGTTGCCTTGCAAAAACCTAAAAAAAAAAAGTCAGAAGAGAATAGAGGTCCAACAACGTGTGTCCATAGAATCTGAAGCTGGTCATGGCAGCAGAGGAGTGAATGACTGACTGCTTCTCCCAGTTCGCAAGTGAACCAACCAGAATGAAATGTGATGGTGGGGATGGGGGCTAAGCTCTGCAGCGACAACTTGAAGTTTCATCCTCCCCTGCCCAGGGACTACAGTGGTGGAGCTGCTGATTGATCAGGTGAAAAGGGGGGGGGGGGGGATAGGGAGGGAAGGGAACACATTAGATGAAAGCTACTGAATGGCAACTTTAGAAAGACACATCAAATACTTCCTAGTAGCCTGAGGAAAAAAGTGGTACTTCTACTCTGGGGACTTGATCTCTTCTGAAAGGATTTTGTTTTTTCACCAAGTGAGTCTCAAAGCCTATTCTATTACACTCCAGATAAAAGACAAAAAGGAAAAGGAAGTTAAATGGAAGGATGATCCCCAGGTTCTCCATGAAAAGGCAAGTGAAGGAGTTGGTGGAGTTGGTTTTATTGTGCTCCCAAATCAACAAAAAATATCACTCGTTTCATGTCATATATGGTAAGTTTATGATATGAAGCTCATAAATCATTGTTCAAAGACCAACATGAAAATAATTTCAACTTGGGGTCCATCATCTACTATGGGAGGATAAGAAGATGACAAAAGTCTGTGATGAACTTGATTAAAGGCTCCAGATTGTGAGCAATATTTTAACCTCTCCCTCCATGCAGGTTAGATTAGCTTTTCCTTACGAGGTATCGAGACATTCATTAAGATTTACTTGGTTGACTCAAGGAACTCAGATGATTAACATCACTTCCTTATCTGTAAAATGTGAATAATCATAACATCCACCTTCCAGGAAGGATGTGTGGATCAAAAAATAAAACACTAATTGTAAAGTATATAGACAAGTGTCTGGTATATAGTAAGCAATATAAAAAGATTAGCTATTATAATAATAATTATTATTATCATCAGAGTCACGAAGAGTTTGAGGGGCTCAGATGCTTAGCTGATGGATCACGATGGGAGTTTCACTCAGATGAATCAACTGTCCTCTGTCCATCCTCATTGAATGTTCTCCTGATATGGCGAAGTTTGTCTCTTTTTGTTTTACTATAGAATGACTTGGGTGTCTCATTTTGTTTCAATATTGAACCTAAACTACCAGTGGATTGATCTAAATTAGGTATAGCTTGGTAAAAAACTTAAATGAACATACAGTTTTATACATTATGATATCAATGGGGGAGCATAGGTGAATATAAACAGAATATATTGGAAAATATGGCTCAAGAGTAAGGAATGTGAAAAGCTAAAGACTTAGGGATAGTATCTGTCTTCATATTTCCTTTATTGTTAATTTGTGTATTTATAATAGTCCAAATAAGTTGCTCAGAGTCATTCTTGGCTAGCATTAGGCACAAATATATACTGTTGAATATTACATACACATTCACATATATATGCAAAGTTTTTCTCTGGATGCAGACAGTATCTTCATATTTTTATTTTTAATTTCTGTATTTATAATAGTCAAAATGACTTAATTGCTCAAAGTCATCATTGGTTACCATTAGGCACAAATACACACATATATATATATATATATAAATTTATATATACACATATATTATGCATATATATACATACATACAAACATATGCAAAATTATTATATATACTTCTACTTGTCAGTTCTTTCTCTGGATGTAGGTGGTGTCTTCATATTTTATTTTTAATTTGTGTATTTATAATAATCAAAATGACTTAGTTGCTCAAAGTCATTTTTTTTTAGGTTTTTGCAAGGCAAATGGGGTTAAGTGACTTGCCCAAGGCCACACAGCTAGGTCATTATCAAGTGTCTGAGACCGGACTTGAACCCAGGTACTCCTGACTCTAGGGCCGGTGCTTTATCCACTGTACCACCTAGCTGCCCCTCAAAGTCATTTTTAAAATAGTATTGCCATTACTGTATACAATGTTCTCTTAGTTCTGCTCTTCATCATTTCATGTAAATTTTGAATGGAGATTAGGCCAAGGAGAAGGAATATGGTCTAAAGTCAGTCATATGCTGGAATATGCTCTAAAGTCAATCATATCTTGGCTGACAGAAGTTGTTGGCAGCAGAAAACAGAACCATACTCATTGCTCACCAAATTGGGAGAAAGAACCAGGGAGTTGAGCCCACCTGTGGCTTTTAAGAGCCCTGCATTCATTGCTTTGACAGCCCACACCAGAGTCATAACAGGAAACCAAATCAGAGCAATTCCTCAGCAGTCCATCCTGGAATCAGATTAAGATCCAAGGTTAGCAAGAGTCTGAATCCAACAGCACCAATAGGGATTTTCAAGATGTCTAATATCAGAGCTCTTATTAGAGTAACCAGAACTGACCCCTGCCAAGGGCCTTGCAAGATGCCTATGATCACCACAACCCATAAAGTAAGGTTGAGGTCATGGCATGAAACAAATCCAATTCCTTCTGGGGGTTTACCCAAGGAGAAGGAAAAAGAAGAAGGGTTGAGGCAAGAATCCATGTTAGATGACCAGAAAACAGACCCCAAAGCCAGAGAGTGACAGTGGCCATGTATCTCTCTGGAATCTCAGCAGTAGCTGCATTCAGACTAGCCAGGGAGTAGGAGCAAGCAAAGCATGCTAACCCCATTCAAGAAAGGAGAGAGCAGTGTCTGGCACTGCTACAAGCCCCAGGATGGAAAAGAAGACTGAAGTTGTGAGCAAATAGAGGAAAACACCTAATGCAGTAAAGAAAATCTATGAATTAAGAGAAACCCTATTGGGAACTGTTGTATATGGGAGTATTGTGAATTATCTTCACCTGGTATCCTTGAACACCAGAGTCTTATCGTACTAAGTACTATGAGAGTGGGAGTGGGAGTGAATTAGAGAATGGAAAGATATTTAAACACTGGTGTTTTGGTGAATAAACAGAGCCCTTGGAAATCTTGATGGAGGACTTGTCTCTTTAGTCATCCTTGTCTCCCACCCCCCAACGCTTGACTGGAGAAGATTGAGGGAGTCCAGAACTGGGACTCTACAAAACCCATGAGGAAAATCCAGGAGAAAAACTACCTTAACAATAATAATAATAAGTAATTCTCTGAGAAAAGAATGTTTTGACCAGTAAGACTCCAAGAATGGCTTAAAGAGGTGCAGCTAGGTGGCACAGTCGATAGAGCACCGGCTCTGGAGTCAGGAGTACCTGAGTTCAAATCCGGCCTCAGATACTTGATAATTACCTAGTTGTGCGGCCTTGGGCAAGCCACTTAACCCCATTTGCCTTCCAAAAAAAAAATGGCTTAAAGAAAAGATGCAATAAGTAACAAATTAAAATCACAACTATAAGCAGAGTTCTTGAAGGAAAAAATTAGGAGCATGTCTTGCCCAGAATTTCTCTTACAGTGGAATATTCAAGGTCTCCCCCCAAAAAAGGGGTTCAATTTATACCAAAGGAAGAGGCCAGGAGTACCAGATTGATTACATAAGTAGTTTAATAATCAAAGTGGTTTACTTATATCTGGGTCAGTTTGGGGCAGTGCCCAGATGACACATTCTGTCCCCACAGAGGCTCCCAACTAATCTTGCAGCAGTTATAGAAACCAGACAAAGGCAGGAGGAACTATAGAGCATGTTAGTGCAGATTGGCTGAGGTTTTAGGGTACTCTGCTCAGCACTGGCCTCAGGTCCCAGGCATACACACCTGGGTGCCATATCCTCCCCTTTGTCTACCTCTCCCCCACCCCCAGTGTGTTTTCCTTTGGCTTACTTTAGTCTTGGTTTATGAATTCGTGGCTTTCCCTGATTAGGTCTTTGCATTACTATAAGGGAAATTCATATTATTCTGGGCTCTCGCTTATTAGAACTCCTCATTATTCCTGACTTTCTTCAATAGGGACCCCACAAAGAATCAGTAGTTTAGGGAACTACAGGTAAGCTGACAGTAAGGTACAGAAGAATCTAATTCTCCACTATTTCTACAAAGAGCACCCAAAAGAACAATGACCAAAAACTTAAAAAATAAAATAAAATAAACAAAAACTTCAAGTTACAAACTCTGGAAGAGTAGTTTCTCCAAATAAGCCAGCATGAACACAGAGCAGCAGTCTAGATAACCCTATTTTAAGAGTCCCCATCTCATCTCATCTTTGGGTTTGAAATCCCCAGGGAGAGTGTTAAACTACGGCAAAATCTTGACCAGAATGAATAGAAGATGAAAGCTCTTTGATGAGGAAAATTCTGAGGGCTGGGAAAAAGTAGAGAGGAGCAGTGCCTTGACCAGGGAGGCCCCAGCCCAGGAGGGAGACAGAATAGTCCAGACAATATCCTAACAATATCCTAATATTAAACCTCAGGAAACACAGAATAGGAAGTACCCTGTTCAAGGAAATTTCAGTTGAGACATTGTCCAGTGCCCTGATTAGAGATAAAAAATATCAAAACTCTAATCAGGAGTCATGTGAAGTTTGTCAATACAAGTTTCCTTTGTCAGTAAAATCTTCACTTTTTAAAAATTCTCATTATGCAAATCTGAATCTACATAAAGAATTCTAAAAGTAATGCTTACTATCATCAAATATACAAGGGGGGAAAGAATCGCTCAATAGCTTCATCAAAAGAAAATGCAGCCAACCATCAGTGATAAAGGCTAGGTGCAGTGGATGGGGAAGGTGCAGCATACTGCATACCTATATTAACTTTACTGTAAAGTACTAGGCAAAAATTATCATTAACTCTACTTTTTATTTCATAATTCTGTTTATTATCATGATGCAAAATTTAATATGTCTGCATGTTAGTATACTTTTATGACTTGAGTAAAGGTATTGGTTTGTGTATGCCTTTGTTATTATATAAGCTAAGTGAAATGGGTGGGTAGAGACAAATTCACATTACATAAAAATTGCTTTAGTAGAGGCCTGCAAAATGGTCTACTTCTACAGAGGTTTCTGTACTCTGAGAGCAGGAATACCAAGGAAAGTGGAAGACTCATATAGCAACTCAGGAAAGCAAGCTCAAGATCAAACTATCCAGCTTGGCCCTGGAAGAAAATCCCAAAACAAAAACTCAGTCTAAAAATAAGACTAAAGAGAAAAGAAAACTGAATACTATGAAGAAATATTGTGAATAATGAAGAAAGAGGAAACTCAGAAGAGAATAACACCATTTTAACAACAAGTAAAATCTTAGAAAAGAAATTGGTTTGATCACAAACACTATATAGGAGTTCCTGGAAGAAGTGAAGCAGGAGTTTATCAATGAAGTGAAAGCTATAGAAGAAATACTTGGAAGGAGAATTAAAAGTTTCGGACAGAATATTTACTCAAGAAATCAGTGATGCTACAAAAAAAGAAAAAGGGGGGGGCAGCTAGGTGGCACAGTGGATAGAGAACCAGGGATTCAGGGGAACCTGAGTTGAAATTCAGCCTCAGATACTTAATCATTACCTAGCTGTATGACCTTGGGCAAGTCACTCAACCTCATTGCCTTGCAAAAACAAACCAAATAAAAAAAAGAAAAAATCAGTGATTCCATGATACAAAATTCAAAGATAGAAAAATTCAAAAGATAATAAAAATAGAAGAAAATATAAGGTGTATCATATTGGAAAATGGGTCAAGAAGAGGTCATTTAAGAATCATATGACTACCTGAAACCATGACCAAATAAAAATCCTAAATAGAATAGGATAGTTAATGGGTCCTAATATAAGTCAGGTCTAAATAATATATTATACAATTATTATCCCATCACAACAACCCTGGAAGGTAAGTGCCATTGTTATTCCTATTTTACAGATGAGAAAACAGAGGCAGGCAGAGGTTAAATGACTTGTCCAAAGTCACATATCTGTTAAATATCTGATACGGGATTTGAACTGAGGTCTTCTTGATTCAATATTTCAGGAAAACAAACAAAAACCTGCTAGGCTCTGTTAGAGCTAGAAGGCAAAGTGAAAATTAAAAGAATTCACTTGTAAACTTTTGAGCAAAACAAAACAAAAACTACCAGGAATACCATAATCAAAACCCAGAACTACCAGATCAAAGGAAAAATACCACAAATAACCAAAGAGGAAAGATCCACAGCTAGGATAATATAAGACTAAGCAGGTGCCATCAGATAGATTTTGATATAGGATAGACCAAAAGGCAAAAATTAAACGCTTACAACCAAGAATAACTTACCCAGCAAATATGAGAATGATCCTACACGGAGAAAACAATGGAACTTGAATGGAATAGAGAAATTTCAAACATCTCTTACGAAGACTCAAGTTGAATAGTTTTGAAATTAAAGCATAACCCAAAAGAAGCAAACATAAAAACATTTGAGCCCCTGGAAGAATAGTACAGCATATAAAGAAAAGTTCATCAAATTCTATGGAGAAATGGAAATGAAAACTACAATAGTAAGGAACTTAAATATTCCCTTTACATACCTAGGTAAATCTAACAAAAAGTTAAACAAGACAGTTATTAGAGACCTGACTAGAATTTTAGAAAAGTTGAATCTATCTGTTAGTTGCTTAATAGGAACCGAAAAGAAAATTATTTATTCCTCAGAATTCATGACACTTTTTCAAGCATTTATATAGGTATTAAGGCACAAAAATGGCACGAATGTAGAAAAGAAGAAATATTAAATACGTTATATATTACTAATTAATCCTAATTACTAAGTAATCCCAAGAAGGATTTCAAATATCATCTTATTGAACCTTCTCAAGGTCTTTGAAGAAAGGTAAAAATGATCCATAATTTCTTCAAAGAAAATGACCAAAATAAGGCAACTACCAAAACTTTTGGGAGACTGCCAAAACAGTTCTACAGGGGAAAATATGCAGAAATAAACATAGACATATATACATGTAAATATATATAAATATATACACACATATATACATAAATTCTTTCCTTAATTAAAGAAAAAAGAATAATTGGACTTGTATTTAAAAAATTAAACAAGTCATAAATTAATTTCTAAAAGGGAAGAAGGGGGAAAGAGCCTGGACCAAATGAATTGCAGGTGAATCTTTTAAAAAGAACAATTAATTCAAATATTATATAAAATGTTTTTCAAAACTGGAGAGAATAGGGAGGGATGGAAGGGACAGAATTTTTCCAAAAGGTGCCATGAATTCTGAGAGAAAAGAAATTTTTTTTCTGTTCCTATTAAGCAATTAACAGAGATTATAATATTCAACTTTTCTGAAATTTTAGTCAGGTCACTAATAACTTTCTTGTTTAAGAACTTTAGAACTGATTTACAGCATGGGAGACACTGGCACAGGACCACCCAGCATGGCAAGCCCTCATCAGAGAGGGGGTTACCTTCTATAAGGAATGTAGAACTGAAGCAGCTCCAAGAAAATGTGACATATGTAAATTTAGAGTACCCACCCCAGGTGTTCACATGGATTATTTGTGTCTGACCTGTGGGAGAGCATTCTGAACTCACAGTGGTCTGATCAGTCACAGTCAGACACACTGTCATTTGTCTCAAACATAGTGATGTCATTTTGATCTGCTTCCATAATGAAAGACAAGAACCAACCAACCAACCAACCAAACCAATCCCCTTATAACATATAAATATGTTCTTGATACTTAAACTAGGCAAAAACAAAACAGAGAAATAAATTATATATATAAGAGTATTGTCTATGAATAGCAACACAAAAAATATTAAATAAAATATTAGCAAAAAGGCTACAATGATAATTTTAGGAGATTATATACTCTGACCCAATTGGACTTATACCATAAATGTAGATTTTATTCAATATTAGGAAAACTATGAACATAATAAAACATATCAACTATAAAAATAATAAAATCCATATAACTATAGTAATAGATATTGAGAAGGCTTTTGACAAAATTCAACAACCATTTTTATTAAATGTACACATACCCACAGCATAAGAATATTAGACATTTCCCCTAAACTAGTGAATATTATGGATCTAAAATTAAGAGCTAATATTACCTAATGAAGAAAGATGTAAAGAGTTTCCAATATAGCAATAAAAAAAAAAGTAAAGGGACAGCTAAGTGGCACAGTGGATAGAGCACCAGCCCTGGAGTCAGGAGGAAACTGAGTTCAAATCTGCCCTCAGACACTTAATAATGGCCTAGCTGGTGGGGATGATGAAGGAAGCCCTCTCCCACCACTGACTGAGCAAGCAGGCCTTGACTCAGATTCCTCCTGACCCTCCTGCCAAGACGGTCATCCCATCTCGCCTCCCATCCACACCTCAGCAGTGTTTGGAGAGTGGAAGAACCAACCAGGTGTGCCACTAGCACTCCAGCATAATAGTGTTCTTTTGCTGTTTGGCCACTGGATTTGAGCCTCCCATTCTCTGGATCTGCTTAGAGATCCCTATAGGCTCAAAAGCTTTTATGAACTCTTCTGTTCCACCCCATGCTCCTCTGTGAGGAACAAGGGCATGTAATAAATATATCTATGCTTTAAAAAAAAAATAATAATGGCCTAGCTGTGTGACCTTGGGCAAGTCCCTAACTCCATTGCCTTAAAATAAAATGAAAATGAAAAAAAAAGTAAAGATGTGCATTATCATTATGATATGCTATAATGATAAAAATGTTATCTTTATTGTTAAGACAAGAAAAACACTGAAGGAAAAGCAAACACAAACGAAACAACAACATTGATCTCAGGGAAGTCAGTGGAAAGCTAAAGAGCTAAAGTCACACCTTAGAGGTAGGTTTTGGGGATCAAATTATATGTAGATTTGTGATGCTTTATTTGCATAATTTCAAGCTGATTTCTATTTTCTTTTTTCTTGGTTAAAAATTCTAAACTTAAATGCCAAATAAAATGGGTATTTATATGCAAAATGAAACAGAAAAGAGTTATTTATAAAATTATGATATACAGCTTACTTTTTATTTTGAGCCACAGAATATTTTGTGCATATTTTTATTACAAAATACATTCAGCATATAACTTTTTAAGCTAACAGGCTTGTGTTTTCTTGTCTTTCATTCGCCCATTCTGAAGTGCATGGAGTAACGCAGGGTGTTGGATTTAGATTCAGGAACATCTGAATTCAACTCCAGCTTCAGATTGATCATGGTCAAGTCATTAAACTCCATGAGCCTGTTTCCTCATCTATAAAAGAGGACATTACAAGCAACTATTTACCCCACAATGCTGGTGAAAGGACTAAATGACATAACCTTGTGAAAAGGACTTCACAAACTTTAAAACTCAACATAAATGCTGGAAACATTTCAATGATCTCTTTTTAATTTATTTATTTTTTGACAGGGGAACTTGTAACTAGCCTCTTCCCATTTGCACCGCCCCCCATATCATCAGAAGAAAAAAATCAAAGAAAAACAAAATCTGAAACAAATAACTGCAAACATCAAGTGAAATAAATTCTTAGATTGACCTTATCTAAAAATGGATGTCACATTCTGCAACTTGAACCCATTCTCAACCTCCCCCCCCAATCTTTCCTTTTTTTCCTAACTTCCTTATTATTTCTCAGGTTACCACCATCCTCCCAATCTCCCTGGTTCACAAACTGGGTATCAACCTTATCTCCTCACTCTTCTTCACCCCTCTTATCCAATCTGTTGCCAAGGTCTTTTAGTTTTACCTTCTCCACATCTCTTGCATATGGCATCTGTTCTCCTCTGACACGGCCACCACTGCATACATAAAAATGTTCGTGTGTGTTATTTTTTTGAATTTAGGGTTACAAAATAAATAAATATATTGACGAATTAAGGAATAAATAACCTGAAGATCTGAAAGCAGCAAGAGAAAAGACTATGGTCTTCTCTAGCTAATGATTGGATGATAACTGGGTTCTGCATCACCAAAAACCTAAAGCTCATCAAGATAAAGAGTTAAAAGTATTTCTCCATGTGGTCCTCCCATCTCCCCTCAAATTATAGGGCACAAGTTATTGCAGATCTGTGGATGAACTGGGTTCCATTCTCATTCTGAAAATTCTTTTTTTATTCCTTCAATTTCCAATTCTTTGTCAACTACAAAAAGAACTAATATATATGTGTGTATATATATATATACATATATATATATATATATATGTATATATATATATATGTATTTACCTTTTTTGTGATTTCTGGGTTGCAGACCTATAATGGTATTGCTGGATCAAAGGGTATGCACAGTTTAATTGCCCTTTGAATGGAATTCTAAATTACTCTTCAGAAAGATTGGATCAGTTCACAACCCCACCCACAATGCATTAGCATCTGTTTTCCCACATCCCCTTCAACATTGTTGATCAAATTTTGGGGGGTTTTTTAATCTCTTTTGGGATACAGATCTAGTACTGCTACTGCTAGGTCAAAGGGCATGCCCTATAGTTTTATAGTTCTTTGGACATGGTTCCAAATTGTTCTACAGAGTGGGTGAATAAATTTTAACTTGATCAAGTTGAGAATAGATGAAGGACTGAGTGTTTTCTCTGATCCTCACAATTTCTCAAACCTCTTCAAAACAGAAATTTTATATCAAAGATAAAGCAACTTTGTCTCCTTGGCTAGCACACTTAGAATCCAAATGCTTTTAGAAGTTATGGTCTTTCAAAAACAGTTCATGAACCAACATTCTCAGCACCTCCTTATCAACCACCCTATTGGAAGGAGATTACACAAGCAGACCCAAGGACAGGATATAGGCCAACAATACAACCCATCTCTATACTCTGGTCCCCATTCTCTCTCTCCAGCGCCATGGAAATCCCAGCTCCAAAGTGAAGAAATTGGCCCTGGAAGCCATAGCCTCTCAAGAACAAAAGTCTTCTGGGAACCCAAACCCTGTTGCACCAGCACAGCAAAGCTCTAAATTGCTGATGAAAGGATGGGCACCATCAGAACTGGACCATCTGCAGCATCAAAGCTGGTCCATCTGTAACACCATCATAGCTGGACCATCTGCAGCATCAGAGCTGGACCATCTGCAGCATCAGAGCTGGTCCATCTGTAACACCATCATAGCTGGACCATCTGCAGCATCAGAGCTGGACCATCTGCAGCATCAGAGCTGGACCATCTGCAGCATCAGAGCTGGACCATCTGCAATACCATCAGAGCTGGACAAAGGAAACAGAAGAAGATGCCTGGACAGAGCATTGGAATGGAAGAAGGGGAGGGCTGGGAAACATTCTAGAAAACATAAAAGGAAAAACACAGTACCCATCCAGGGCCAGTTCTGACCACTCAAAAGTCAGTTGGGCAGAAACCTAGCATGGAGAAATAAGAATTGCCCAGCATAAAAAGAGATTAAGGTGCTTTGAGATCCAGCCCTAAATGAAATTACCTTCAGAGGGAAGGCATTAAGAAAAATGAGCATTGGGGAAAATAAAGGGAGGAGGGGAAACTGAAGTTATCAAAGACTTCAGGAAGAGGAAAACTCAAAGATCTTGAATGTAAACAAATAAATCAACAGGAAAAACAGTGACAATGAAAGGAAATATGATCTCCAGATTTAGTAAAAGAGTTAAAGCATCTGTCTCACAAAACAAAGGAAAATGATCTATCACTTGATGACACAAAGGACCTTGTGGAATTTGAGGAAAACAAGGAACCACAATACACTACTCCTAAGTGGTTAAAGGGCAAATGAGAATTATGAGAACAGAATTTATGTTCTGCATAGCAAAAATAATGGACAGAATAAAGAAAAAAACTAGAATCTGTGATAGCAAATCTCATTAAAGAAACAAAAGAAAACAATAAATTGGGAGTGCAATTCTGCAGAGGTGAAGGACAATCTAGAAGAAGAGAAATAAAAAACCAATAACATTAAAAGCAAGCAAAACATACTGATTTCGTTCAAACTCCACAACTTTTTATCTGGATACAGATGGTATTCTCCATTGCAGATAGCCCCAAATTGTCCCTGGTTGTTGCACTGATGGAATGAGCAAGTCCGTCAAGGTTGAACATCACCCCCATGTTATTTTTGTTTCTTCCTTAAGGATGTGATTTCTCTCTCATCACACTCAATTTGGATCAGTGTACAACATGGAAACAAAATAAAGACTGACAGATTGCTTTCTGTGTGGGGGGGAAGTAAGATTGGGAGAAAAACTCAAATAGAATCTAATGAAAGAAAGGAAGGAAGGAAGGAAGGAAGGAAGGAAGGAAGGAAGGAAGGAAGGAAGGAAGGAAGGAAGGAAGGAAGGAAGGAAAGAAAGAAAGAAAGAAAGAAAGAAAGAAAGAAAGAAAGAAAGAAAGAAAGAAAGAAAGAAAGAAAGAAAGAAAGAAAGGAAGAGAGAGAGAGAGAGAGAGAGAGAGAGAGAGAGAGAGAGAGAGAGAGAGAGAAAGAAAAGAAAAAGCCATACTGATTTCAAAAATAGGATTCTCAGAGGCAATCTAAGGATCACAATTCTATCAGAAGAACACAATAGGAAAAAATATCTTAACACCATAAAAAAAGAAAAAAAACAGAAGAGAACTGATCATAACTTCTGAAAATAGAAAATAAAATTCCAATGGAAAGAATTTCCCCACCTCCAGGGGAAAAAAAATTCAAAGTTATAAATTCCAAAACATACAGGGGGGGTTAAATTCAACAATTCAGTTCAGAAACAACAATTTCTACAAGTGATCAAGAGAAAGACTTTCAAATACAAAGGAAAAAGAATTTGAAAAACACAAGACTCTTCTGTGCCCTCTAGAAACCACAGGAGAAAAATGGAATGTCACAAAGAGCAATGGAACCCAGTGTTGTCCAAGATTACCTATTCTGCAAATATAAACTTAATCATAAAGGGAAGAAATGGACATTTAAATATTTTTAGAACTGAAGAGATTGTTTACTTACATTGGGTAGGACCTGGGGAATTCCATGCTTGAAAAGACTCTTCCTAATTAGATATTAGGGAATTAGAACCCCTGGAAGCAAGTGACACCTAGGGGTGTGGGAGAACAAGGACTCAGGGAAGAGATTTTGAGGTAAAAGGGGAGGACAAATAAATAAGACTCAATTTATCATCTAAAAAGGCGATTAATTGAGATAATAAGATTGAGATAACCTTAAAGTTACACATAAAATGAGTTATTATTAAGAAGAAAAATTAGGAAATTATTTTGATTGTCTTCACTATAGCAAAATTAACAAGACTTTGCAATTAAATACAGGTGACAAGGGAGAATCAAGGAATGAGGATAACTACTAAGGATTTAAATGTGGGTGAGGAATAATGGTTATGTCTTCATGGAAATAAGGAAGTTGGAGAAAGGGCTTTTAAGTAGAAAGAAATAACTTCTGTTTTGGAGGTGTTGCATTTGAGATGCTTGTGGGACATTCAAGTGAAGATAAGTAGGAGTCAGTTGATGATATGGGACTCAGGAGATAGTTGAAGATTGGATTTGTAAATTTGGAGATCACCTGCATAAAAATAACAATTGAAACTATTGGAGTTGATGAGATCACTGGAGAGTACACAAGAAAGAGGAAGGAAGAGGTTATACTTGGACCAAATGTATACATTTATATGCCTGTACAGGAAAGCCTTGGAGTTGTCTAATGTATTTGTAATTATTTGGAGAAGTTTTGGGCTATATATAAAATCTAGGGGTGGCTAGGTGGCCCAGTGGATAGAGCACCGGCCCTAGAGTCAGGAGTACCTGGGTTCAAATCCAGTCTCAGACATTTAATAATTACCTAGCTGTGTGGCCTTGGGCAAGCCACTTGACCCCATTTACCTTGCAAAACCCTAAAAAAATAAAAATAAAATAAAAATAAATAAACAAAATCTAGGCTTGTATATATATATATATATATATATATATATATATATATATATATATATATATTTCTGGAAACATGTTTGACCTTCCAAAAGAAAAAAAAGCAAATATCTATTCCTGTACTCAGAAAAATTAAATTCTTCACTATTACTTCACTAATTACAAAAGATACCTTTTGGTTTCTGCAGAGACCATGCTATTAGCCTAGATAGTTTAACTACCAAGATGTAATAAAAATTCTTTGCTTTGAACTGTTCTATATTTAGACTTTTTATTCATTCAAACTGGTCTTCCCAATGATTAGTGTGAATTTGATTATTAAAAGAAGTTTCAGGAATTCCCAAGCTCCAAATAGTTATGGCTTTTCATTTCAGAATGGATAGTGCCATGTCAGATATGTTTCCATAACCAATGGAATGAAATAGGTTTATGGTAAGAATACCTGGAGTATCATCCTACCTTTTCTGTGTTTGAAGTTTCAACAAAGAACATGGATCTGAGTCACTGTCAGAGTTCTGTCATATTCAAAAAGGAAAAGATATAATAATATTTAACATTCCAGAATAAGTAAGCATTTGAGTTAATTAACATTTGTACTCACCTAGCACCTTTCATCCACAGTTCAGAGAGTGTTTTGGAAAAGTGCTATTAGACCAATCGACAGGATGACAAGGTGGAATTTTTTGGCCTTGCAACCCAACTACTACAAAGACTTGCCTCACTGGGCTAGAATTATGGATGAACAAAAGATCACGTTTTTACTTCCAAAGTCTTTAATTTCTCAAGAGGTTGTGAACTTAAGACTCAAAAGAATGGTATGAAATTTAACAGAAAAGGAAAATTTGACACCAAGGTTCAAAAAAATCATTGTACCAGTACCAAATCGAGGATACTTGTCTTAGCAGTTCCAAAGGGAACTAACTGGAGGTTTGGCTTGATTTTAAGTTTAAAAATAGTCAGTGGTAGGGTGCAGCTGTTTAAAAAGTGAATGTAATAGGTTTTATAACCAAGCAAGAATTGAGTTAAAGTGGAAGGTGACTAGATAATAGATACAATACAGTTAATATGAGCCAATGAGAAATTCCTCCCACAGGACCTTCAGGTAAGTGATTATCTAATAGGGAAAGGCTTCCCAAGGAGAATATGTGTCCCCTTAGCACCTTCCTGGACTGCTCAGACATACTAGAATACCTGTCTCTGCTTGGGTCATCTCCACCTGATTCACTGAATGCACCTTTTTAAAAAAAAATTTTAATTAATTTATTTTTCCAATTATATGTAAAAAGTTTTCAACATTCATTTTCGTAAAACTTTCTCCCTCCCACCCTTCCCTTCACTGCCCTTAAGATAGCGAGTAATCTGATATAGTTTATACATGCACGGTCATGTTACATTTTAGTCATGCTGGGAAAGAATCAGAACAAAAGGCAAAACCAGGTGAAAGAAAAAACAAAAATTAAATCAAAAAATGTAATTTGATCTGCTTTGATCTACATTCAGATTCCACTTCTCTTTCTGAAAGTAGATGACATTTTCCATTGCAGGTCTTTTAGCATTGTCTTTGATCACTATATTGCTAAAAGAGCTAAGTCTATCATATCTGATCATCACACAAACGTTGCTATTACTGTGTACAATGTTTTCCTGGTTCTGCTCACTTCTACTGAATGTATCCTTGTTTTGGTTTTTTTTTGGGGGGGGGGCAAGGCAATGGGGTTAAATGACTTGCCCAAGGTTACATAGCTAAGCAATTAGGTGCCTGAGGCTGGATTTGAACTTAGGTCCTTCTGATTACAGTTTCAGTTCTCTACTTACTGTACTACCTAGCCATCCTGGGCTATATCCTTTCTAATTCAGTAAAGCAACCATCTATTTAAACACCTAGTGTTTCACTGTAACAGCTCTTATCCCTACCTAAAACAGGTTTTATTAATAGAAATACTTCATGATAAAGTAATAATTTCACTATATTTTACACTAGTGAGACCATGTGTGAAATACTGTATACAATTTTTGAAGTCATGATTGAAGATGGACATTAGCAAACCAGAGAGACTCTAGAGGCAGATGACTAGAATGATGAGAGGTCTGAAAATGTTTTCCTATTAAGGATGATTAGGGATGGCTAGGTGGTACAGTGGATAGAGCAGTGGCCCTGGAGTCAGGAGTACCTGAGTTCAAATCCAGCTTCAGACATTAATAATTACCTAGCTGAGTGTCCTTGGGCAAGCCACTTAACCCTATTGCCTTGCAAAAACCTTAAAAAAAGGGGGGGCATCTAGGTGGCACAGTGGATAGAGTACCAGCCCTGGAGTCAGGAGTCCCTGAGTTCAAATCCAGCCTCAGACACTTAATAATTACCTAGCTGTGTGGCCTTGGGCAAACCACTTAACCCCATTGCCTCACAAAAATCTTAAAAAAAAAAGAAAGAAAGAAAAGAAAGAATAATAGCATCACAAATACTCATACATCAAAGCAAGCATACTAATAATAAAACATTTCACAATACATACGTGAACCTGAGTCACACACTGCCATTCACACATAGAAAGCTGACAAGGAGGCACATGAGTGAGGAAAACTTATATGTTCAGAATTACAACTTTGGAACTATAAACTTGTGTTTTATTTAGGTCTCAGGAAGAGTCCACAAAAAGTTTTTTAATGAAAATAGCTTCTGTGTTGAATAAAGGCTGAGTTGATCCAAGCTGTTTGACTAAGAAATGATGAGGTATGACATCTCAGTCAAGTTCACTGACTACCAATGACTTCTCTGATCTTCTGCTACCAAATGGTTCCTCTGTTCAACTAGACATTTCTCCATAGCAACCAGCTCTAAACTTAACTAATTTAATAAAGAAATAATTCTTTCCTCTCTTTTTTTCCTCTTTCTGTTTTCTGTCTCTTCTATCTTTATCTCTTTCCTTCTTCTCTCTCTCTCTGTCTCTGTCTCTGTCTCTGTCTCTCTCTCTCTCTCTCTCTCTCTCTCTCTCCCCTCATATTCCTGGGTAAAGGATTTTCTTCATTTTCGATAGCTAATTGTTATTAATCAAATTGTAATATTTTGTCCATATTCAGAGAAATTACATTTGTTCTATAATCCTATAATAGTTCTGTTTTCTATATCTCTCCAGTCTGTATTAGCTTGAGACATTCAAAACTCACCAGCAATAACAGTTTCAGAGCTCTGAGTTACTGTTTCAATTATTTTTTCTTATAGAACTCTGAGCAGACAATTCATCCACAACTAAAAGTAACAGTAATAATAATAATAATAATAATAATAATAATAATATAGTGCTTACCATATTCTAAACATTGTGCTAGACATTAGGATTATTATCTCATTTGATTTTTCACAGCAACCCTAGGAAGTTGTCCCCATTTTATAGATGGAGAAACTTAAATAAACCAGAGGTTAAGTGACTTGCCCAGAGTCACAGAGCTAATAAATTCTAAGGTCAGATTTGAACCCGTCTTCCAGAATAAAGGCCCAGTTCTATCTACTGTACCATATAGTTGTCCCTATATTATTCTAGAAAACTATGTTGTTTTCTCCACACTCATAAACTGATCTGACATCAAGGCATCTATCCAGACAGTTAATGGAAATTCACCTTAAGACATAGACTAGGGGCAGCTAGGTGGCGCAGTGAATAGAGCACCGGCCTTGGAGTCAGGAGTACCTGGGTTCAAATCTGGACTCAGACACTTAATAATGACCTAGCTGTGTGGCCTTAGGCAAGCCACTTCACCCCATTGCCTTGAAAAATCTAAAACAAACAAACAAACAAAAAAAGACATAGACTTGAAGACTTACAGAATCTTCAGTTTTTGCCTGCCTGAATATCTCCCTTTGAGACATACACATTCTCTCTCTATTTATATATATATATATATATATAAATAGAGAGAGACAGACAGACACAGAAAGAAGGGGGGAAAGGGGGGAGAGACAGAGACAGAGAAAGACAAGAGGAAGGGGAGGGGGGGAGAGAGTAGTGACAGAGACAGAGAAAGGGGAAGAGAGAGGGAGAGATGGGGAGAGACAGAAAGAGACAGAGAAAGGACAGAGAGATAGAAAGAGAGACAGAGGGAGGTGGGGAAAGAGAGGGAAAGAGAGACAGACAGACAAACAGAGACAGAGATATAGAGGAAGGGGAAGGGGGGGAGAAAGAGACTGAGGAAAGGGTGGGGGGAGAGCATAAACTCTCATTATGGCTGCAGATTTAACAGAATCATTATTCGTTATGTAAACATTTACTGTAAAATACAGGAAATAGAACAATTAGAAGAGAATGATCACTTCCTCTTCTAAATTATCCCTGTGGACTCAGAAAAACACCTTTTTCTATTTACTAAAAATGCAATTAAAAAGAAAATATAAGACTTCTTTAGTTGTAGAATAGCTCTTATGCTGGAAACCATTAACTTTCTCCCAGGAGGGTATTATTTCTTTTAATACAGAGATATGATATCTAGCTTAATAATGATGACAATGACAAATAATAATATTTATATAACATTTTAAGGTGTGTAAAGTGCTTTACAAATATTATCTTATTCTCTCCTCCCCATAACTGGGTGGTAGATGCTACAGTTAGTGTGGTTCAATTGTTCTGTCATGTCCAACCCTTTATGACCCTATGGAGCACAGCCCACCAGGCCTTCTATCCTCCACTGTCACTTGAAGTCAATTCAGGTTCAGGTTCATTGTTTCCATGACACAATCTATCCATCCCAACCTCTGCCTTCCCATCCTCTTTTGCCTTCAATCTTTCCCGACATCAGGGGCTTTTCCAATAAATCCAGTGAATTAGGGATTATTATTCTCAGTAGGCACCATTATTATCATTATTTTACAGATGAGGAAATTGAAGTAGGCAGAGGTTAAGTTACTTGCCCAAAATCACACAACTAGGAAGAATCTGAGAAAGGACATGACCTGCAGTTTTCCAGATTCCAAATCCAATACTCTCTTTACTGTATCACATAATGGTCAGGGTTCAGAGTTCAATTCTAAATCCAAATTTGAAAAGAAATATAGTAGAAGCTATTAATTCAAAAAGAATACCAGCAGAAACAGAGCTAGGGGAAATCATAGATAATTGCCAATTTCCAAATTCTTTTAGTATTTGACTAAGGAAATGAATCTCAAGCAGAGAAAATGTGTATGGAACCAAGGATCAAGACCCATAGAAGCATCTTACCTTTATTACCACATGGTGACAGAGAGGGGGGTCCTTTATTTTTCTTCTTTGTATGTGATTAACGCCAATTTAAAATGAGATTCAATTCCAGACTGCTTTATGTTTTTGCTTTCTTCTATCTTAGTTCTTGTTCAAGGTTAATCACAAGAAACTGACATTAAGGACTTGGCCGGACTGTTTGTGAACCCGGTACAATAGCTTTCTGTATTCTACGCAAACGTGGGAATTGGCTCGTGTTCTTCTGAACAGAGACTCCTCTTGTTGTCCAGGACAGCTAGGAGTAGGGAATTCCAACCACCGCTAAGAATACTCTTCCTTGGGGGCGGCTAGGTGGCAGTGGATAAAGCACTGACCCTGGAGTCAGGAGGACCTGGGTTCAAATCCGGCCTCAGACACTTAATAATGACCTAGCTGTGTGGCCTTGGGCAAGCCACTTAACCCTGCTTGCCTTGCAAAAACCTAAAAAAAAAACACAAAAAAAAAAAACAAACAAACAAGAATACTCTTCCTTCCTTGACTTGAATCCTGCCCCGGTCCCAGACTGTTCAAAGATGGGAGCCACGAGGTCTGAGCAGTGGGAAATTCTAACACCATTGGGCTTACCTTTCCTCTTTTGACTTCCACATCTATGCTTCCTCTCAGATCCAGGTTGTGACAATACCGACCTGGGAAGACTAGAGATCAGAAAGACTTATCCGCCGGGGAAGGGGGGACCTCCTCCTTCACCTCTCCATTGGACTAGACCTCCCAGAACACATCATAACTACTTAATTGCTAGCATGGTTTTGATGTGACAAGAATGCCAACTCTCTTCATGCCAGGGAGATGGAGCATAGAGGGCAGCCCCAAGGAGTGATATACACATAGCCTTGGTGACTTTTTCCACACAAGGTATGTATGGATTATTGCTCACTGTATGGATCCATTGGCTCACCAGTGAGCCCTGACCTAGGATAATCTGTGCCTCCAGGATGGTTGTAAAAGGTTTCTTTGAGAGAGAAGCATGCATTTTTCTAAGAACAAATATTGTAAATTTACCCAGGAACTTGTAAAACTGGGTCTCTTAACCAGTCATCCCTGAGATAAGTTTTTGCTATAAAAAGTCTGAGTTTCCAAAAATAAAGTTGGTAGATTTTCATTTCCCAACCTTTTGTGTTTGGATGTGTTTGTCTAACCCGACCTGACTCTCGGAAATTCATGTCCAGACCCATACCAGAGCTATGGCGGGCAATAATGGAGGATCATCAGACCTCATCCCCTGCCCTTTCACCGTCTCAGAAGATCCTCAAAGCCATAACATTTGATCTGCCTCCAAATCCTTCAGACTTCTGGTACCATCACCTGACCTAGGTATAAACTAAGGACCTCTTGGGCCTCCCCATTCACATCAATGCTGAACCCCTAGGACCTTCAGGTCTTTCCACCCCTTCTGTCACTAAACTTTCTTATGAATACCCTCTCCCCCTAATTAAAATGTGAGCTCCTTGAGAATAGGGATTATCTTGATTCTTCTATTTGTATTTCCTTAGCACATAGTATGCTCTTAATAAAGTTTTTATTGACTGTATCCATCATTTTCTATTTCATAGCATATAAGTCTTGATTAAGTAGATGGTTTTTTCAAAAAAAATTAATTTTTGTCCTTAACTGTAAACTATGCAATTAAGTGTGTGGGTACTTTTTTATATAACAAACTCAAATGAGATTTGTTCTGTCAATGAGAAATTTCAACACACCTTTAAGACCAACTGTTTTCAGTTATACAACCCAGATCAAAAGCATTCTCTCGGGGCAGCTAGGTGGCATAGTGGATAAAGCACCAGCCTTGGAGTCAGGGGCACCTGGGTTCAAATCCGACCTCAGACACTTAATAATTACCTAGCTGTGTGGCCTTGGGCAAGCCACTTAACCCCATTTGCCTTGCAAAAAAAAAAACAAAACCCTAAAAAGCATTCTCTAGAGGAGCTTTCTCTGGCAAGGTGATCTGTTCCCTCAGATGGCTCCCTTTTCCTTGGATATCAGGAACTTACTCATATAGGCCTTGAAAAGCTCTTACAGATAAAAGTTTCAGAAGTTATTGAGAACTCGGTGACTTGGAAAGCAACGTGGTTAAAATAATTGTTTCATAGCCATGTACAGGGAGAAAATTCTTAACCAAACAAGGGAAAAAGACAATCACAAAAGAGAAAAATAGATAATTTTGATGACACGAAATTGAAAAGTTTTAGCAAGAACAAATTCATGTGGCCAAGATGAAGGAGGCTGTGGATTAAGAAAAAAATCTTCACACCAAATGTCTGATATCTAAGGGGAGGGGGTGGTCTCCTCTGTGCTGACTCAGCTACCTTTAGTGTCTAAGACCCTGGGAGAGATGGTCACTATTTCCCATGCTGTGGATGGAATTGGTATAAAAGTGTATATTGGTATCAACAGAAACAGGGCCCCTCTGACTGTGATTTATTGGACCAGCAACAGGTCCTTGGGGATTCCTGCCCGATTTTGTAGCTCCAGCCCAGGGGACATGGATAATATTGAGTATCTCTGGGCTCCAGACTCAGTAAGAGGTTATTATTACTCTGAGGTGACATCATAATGCTGCTCATAAAGATACAGACTGGTGGGAAGTGAGACAAAAACCCTTCCAGGTTCTGCTCTGGTGACCCTCAGACCCCTTCCTCTATTCCTTTCTCAATGTCATTCTGCCAGAGTGGCTTCTTCCCCTCCTCCAAGATTGGTTCTCCAATTCTCACCTCTTCCCTCTTAATATTCCAGGTACTCCCTCTCATTCCTTGAGCTCCACTGCCCACCTGAGAACCCATTTCAGCTTCTCCCCAACTCTGGCCACTTCAGGTGGAGCTCCGGACCCACATCCTTCTGAATCCCTTTTAGCTTCAGGCCAGGGAACCCCTTATACCCAGCTCAGGACACTGAGACCTCAGGATGAACTCTCCCTCAGCCTCAGGTACATTTGTTACCCCAAAACTCTCTATTTTTTGTTTCGGGAAAAATTATTGAATGACCTCAATCTCTTGAGTAAATGAAATGAAAAAAGATCATACACATAACATACATGCATATGTGTATAGACACACATTTATATCTATTTCTTGATCTTTTTATTTGTATTAGCTGTGTGTATAAGACCAAGAGCTTTTATCCATTGGATATATGATGAACAACAAACAGTTCTAAAAAAGGACTGCCAACTATCAACAATCATTTGAAAAACTGCTACAGGTCATAACAATAAAACAACTTCGAACTCTCACTTCACACTGGGCAAACTGGTAAAACTGACAAAAGGCAAAAATGGTCAATGTTGGAAAAATTACAGAAAGATAGGCCCAATAATGTACTTAATGAAGCTAAGAATTGGTCCAACTATTCTGGAAAGCAAGGTAGAAATGTACAAAAAAAAAAAAAAAAAGCCAGTGATCCATAGATCTCACTGTTAGGTATCTATCCCCCAGGATGCCAAAAAGAGAAATGCTTTATAATCACTAAAATATTTAGAGAAGCATTTTTGGTAGGAGGAAGGACTTCCCAAGAAATGTGCATGTGTTGGAGACTGGTAGACATTGTGGTACATTCATGTAATACAATATTAATCTGCTGTAGAAACTATGAATATGATGAGTATAGAGAAGCAGGAGAAGAAATAAGAACTGTTCCAGTATGAATTAAGAAGAACCAGGGAATACATACCAACCACAACAATGTAAATTGAAAGACCAAAAATAAAATGAAACTGAATGTTCTCTCATTATAACAACCAAGCTTGGCCCTGAAAAAAAAAAATAACAAAATTGATGTTCCTTGGAGAGATAGAGAAATGAGGTTATACATCATGCAAATGTTATCAGACAGGGTCAATGTGTTGGTTAGTTTTAACCAATTAGTTTTCTCTTTCACTTTTATATCTTTTCCAACAAGAAATGACTCTTTGGGTAGGGGAGGAAGGAGAGATATATTTATAAATATGTATACATTTATATGCATTTAATAAATTTTATTTTATATTTATATAAATAAAGTTTATATGTATAAATAAAATATATCAATAAAAAAGCCTTTCCTGCCCCATTCCCCCCCCCCATACTTTGGGGGAAGCAGTTGACTTGACCCTTCCCTAAATTATAACCACACCAGGAAATCAGTGTTCTGTTTCCAAAGCACCCTCCCCTCTCATCTGTGTGTGGATTTTGCCTTCATCTATTTAAAGCTGCCCAGTTTCCTGGACTGGTTAATGTCCCACCATGTCATCATGCCCCTGAGGAATCTCACATTTCTCTGCACACAATGCTGGGAAACTATTTCTGCCCACACACATACAAATACATATACAGTCTTCTAAGCCATGACAAGGTTTAGACAAAGCTTAGAACTCCATCACATCCTGGGGACTGAAGGAAATATTCTGAGTGAAGTCACCTTGCCACTCTCCCTCACCTTCTATAGGAGGGCTGAGAAAGAATATTCTATGAGAATTCAATTTCCTAATTATTAAATTTCTAGTAAGCAAACTATTCATTCTTTCTATGAAAAACTTCAGTAATTTTGTGAATTCATCTAACCTCCTCCCTTCCAACACACACACACGCACACACACACACACGCACACACACACACACACACACACACACACACACACACACACACACACAAAGAAAGATGAAAAGGAAATTACCAAAAACAAACATATTCATCTTTATGGACAAACTAGGTAATGAAATATTTAAGTTGTAATAATTCTATCCAACAAGTATACTGAGCACCCATTTTGTATATAAATGTTCTGTACTATTATAGACATTAATTAGAGAAAAGTCCTCTGTGAATGTTCTAAGAGGAATACATTAACCATTTCTACTCAAATGAAATAACTCGACAGTGATATGGTCAGTCTGATTATTTCAGTTCCTTTAGCGTCCAATTTGAATCTCCCTGTCTAATCTATTCAATTGTATATGAAAAGGTTGTTAGTAAAGCAGAAAACACAGATTGTAACATATCTTGGTCAATTTGTAGACCATATATATAGTCACCAGTAAGGACACAACCAAATCAGAGCAGAATAGCCACAGAGGTTGGAGCAACAAAAGATGATAGAAAATCCCATTTTAATCAAATGTGACAAAACCTCTCAGGATGATCTCTTGATTGAGAAGAAAAGTAAAGTCACCTGATTTTCCAATTCTAACACCTTTGAGGATACTAATTATGGATCATCCTTGGGATTGAGTGATATTTACCCAATCAAGTTATTCTGTCCCACCACTAAACATAAGTGATGAAATGCTCAACCAACCAACCTCAAAGGATTTACATTATGTGTAAAGTGCTTAACATAGTGCATGTGTGCAGACTGTGAAAGCCATTGGATGGTGTGAAATGATGTTAGAGGAAACAATTCTTATTTCAATTGTCTCAGGGATTTCGCCATACTCTCCAGGTTCTGTATAAAAGTATCCAGTTATCTGAAATAGGGCTTTTCCCATCAGTGGGGGAGGGAGGGGAGAGGGGAGGGGAGGGGAGAGACAAAGAGAACATTTAGAACTTAAAAAGTTTGGAAAAATTTGCACTTCCTAACACTATCCCTTAAAATAGCAGTGATTGACATAGTAGCAGTATATCCAGCAGGAATCAAGGACAGATTGCTTAAGAAGAATTTTTATGCATTATCTGGAAGAACAGGTCCTAGCATGTGCCCTCTCATCATCATCATCATCATCATCATCATAAGTATATAGTGCTTACTACAGGCATTATGTTAAGCCCTTTACAAATAGTATCTCATCTGATCCTCACAACAACGCTGGGAGGTAAGTGCTATTATTATTCCCATTTTACAGATGAGGAAACTGAGGCAAACAGTCTAGATGACTCCCCCAATTAGTATTTAAAGTCAGATTGAATTCAGGATTCTAATCACTGTTCCACCAACCTGCCTAAAAGCTGGAAACTATTTTCATGTAAACTCTACATGTACTTGCAAGTGAGTATGTCACAGATTTGAGACAGGGAGTAATGTTTTGTGTCTAATGTTCTTACTGTTCTTACTTAGTAAATATGACTTTCAAAAAGATAGTTCAGCATAACTTATGATTGTTTAGGAAAGTGAATGAAAGGGATAGAATTTGGAACTTAAAGAAACAAATGTTAAAAAATTGCTTTAACATGTAATAAGGGGAAAATAAACTATTACATATTAAAGAATGGCAGAAGGGAAAGCTATTTAAGTCTGGTTGACCAAATTGATGCTTGAGTGATAATCTTGAGAAGAAGCACACCAGTGGGTGCTTCAGGCAATGGCATTAGATATCCCTCCCAACTCCACAATGGGTATGCCTAAAACCCTTGTGAAGAGATGCAGCCATGCTTTGGGACCTGAATCATCTTGCAAGAGTGAGATAAGGATACTCTTCTTATAAGGGCGACAGTCACAACAGTGAAAGGAATTAGGTCTGTTCCAAGAAAACACTTATGTTGTCAGCATGGATTTCTACTAAGGACTAGGAGAAGTCATAGAATTCATTCTATTTAGCAAAAAAATGTCTGCAAGATCCAAGTAGATGGGCTTCCTGATGTGACAAAGCTTTTAACCATCCGTTGAGTGTGGGATGGCCTGCCAGGGAAGGTTAAGTCCTGAGACACACCCTGCTGGTGACAACACCTGACAGGTGGGCTATGGGTACATCACTAGGGTACAAATTCTCCAATGTTGAACCAGAATCATTCTGTACACAAAAACCAGATGCTATGATTTCTGGCAAATATATGGAAACACCTGCTAACTGACCAGAGCACAATGGGTGTCACCATAGAAACCTTGAAGCTATGAGTTAACCTCTTCTCAGAGACCAGATAACAAGAGATGGGGCTGCCAGTTCTGGACAGTGGAGCAGAGGTCAAGGCTCACCATGAAAGCCTTCAGGGAGTCATCTCCCTTTCTTTTGGTAGGCTGGCACATAGCCCGGCCACTCACTGCCAATGAATGTCTAGGCTTCTCTATGAGAAGACTGGAAAGGAAACAATAAAATAAGACTTTTTTCTCTTCTTTTCTGGAGCAAGATTCTTTCCTGCCCAACCACAAGCATCAATAAGACACCGCACAATCCAAAACTCAAGAGATGCAGAGAGCTTATATCATATTGAGAAGAGAAGACACACAGGGGGGAAAAAATAACAATAGAGAGTTTCTATTGTTCAGTTGTTTTCAGGCATGTCCAACTCTTCATGACTGTATTTGGGGTTTTCTTGGTAAATGTATGAGAATGGTTTGCAATTTCCAGTTCATTTTACAAATGAGAAAACTGAGGCAAGTTTCTAAGACTGGATTTGAACTCAGGAAGATGAGACTTTCTGTCTTTGGGCCCAGCATTCTATCACTCTGTACCATCCAACTTCCTGGGCAGTTTATGAAAAGGGCTAAATGAGGGGCATAAGAGAAGCACCTAAAGAAATACAGCAGAGAGGCAGCTAGGTGGTGCAGTGGATAGAACACGGGTCCTGGAGTCAAGAGGACCTGAGTTCAAATCTGACCTCAGACAGTTAATAATGACCTAGCTGTATGTCCTTGGGCAAGCCACTTTACTGCAAAAAACCTAAAACAAAAAAAAAAGTATAAGGCTGTGCTATCAGAAACCAGAAGGGATGGGAATTCAGGGAAGCCTGGAAAAATTTGCGTGAGCTGATGCTCAGTGAAATGAACAGAACCAGGACATTTTACACTCTAGCAGCAACATGGGGGTGATAATGCTCATTCCATCAGTGCAACAATCAGGCACAATTTTGGAGTATCTGTGATGGAGAATACCATCTGTATCCAGAGAAATAATTGTGAAGTTTAAACAAAGACCAAAGACTATTACCTTTAATTTAAAAAAAAATAAAAATAAAACCCATTATTTTATTATGTAATCTTGCTATCTCTTATATTTTATTTTTTTTCTTCTTAAGGACATGATTTCTCTCTCAACGCGTTCAATTTAGATCAATGTATAGCATGGAAACAATGTAAAGAATAACAGACTGCCTTCTGTGGGGGTGGGGGGAGGGAAGCAAGATTAGGGGGGAAATTGTAAAATTCAAAATAAAATTTCAAAAAAATTAAAATAAATTAAAAAATTTTTAAAGGAAAAAGATGTATAGGAAAAATATATTCCAATTCAGTAAAAGAAATTCTTTAAATAAGCTCAAAGAAGAATGGGCTTATGAAATAAGAGTTTGAGGATGACTAGGTGGCACAGTGGAGTCAGGAGGACCTGAGTTCAAATCCAACCTCAGACAGTTAATGATTACCTAGCTGTGTGGCCTTGGGCAAACGACTTAACCCCATTGCCTTGCAAAAAAACAAAAACAAAAAACCCTAAAGAAAAAAAAAAAGAAAGAAGAGTTTGCCACACTGGAAGAATTTAAGTAGAAATGAATATTATAGGAAGAATTCATTCTTTAGTGTCCCTTCCAATATTTTAACTCTATGACCCAAGTATTTTTTCTTGTGGGTACTCTGATTAGAAGTAAAAAGGGTTTCTCACCTTAATGGCAGTGGTGGGAACTACTGGAAATTTTTAAGCAAAAGAATGATCGGAGGAGAAAAAAGTTTAAGTAAACTAGATGGTAGCTTATCACAGTAGAAATAACACTGGACCAAAAGTGTTCTAATCAGTGATAGGCTAGTAAAAGGTTAACAATCAGATCTCTGGGTGGGGGGGGAAGCACAACTTTTTTAAAATTAACTAGCATGATATCATTTTTTTCAACATTCATCCATTTGCAAGTTTATGGAGTTCCACATTTCTTTCCCTCCCACCATCCCATGGCAGTGAACAATCTGGTTAATATTGTATATGTACAACTGTGTTTAACATGTTTCCACATCCACATTATTAACATCTTCTCCACCACTTTCTTGATTACACAATCCACAAAACAATAAATCAAGCCTTGATTGTCAATATTTGCTCATTTCTGAGGAGTAAATGTTCACACTAAAAACTTAATAATAAGCTCGAGAGCTAGATCGAACTGGTTCCAGGACACCCTTGATTCAACTTCAAACTCTGATATTAATTAGCTTCATGCTGTTGTTCAATGTTTAGTCATGTCTGACTATTCGTGACCCCTTAAACCATACTATCCAAGAGGCTTTCTTGGCAAAGGTAATAGAGTGGTTTGCCATTTCCTTCTACAGTAAATTAAGACCAAAAAAAAAAAAAAAAAGTGAAGTAACTTGCCCAGGATCACATAGCTAGTAAATATGCAAGGCCAGGTTTGAATTCAGGTCTTTCCGATTCCAGACCCAACACTCATATCCACCATTTCTTCTACTTGTCTCAATTGGTTGTATGACCTCAGGTAAGTGAACTTATCTTTAACATCAGTTTCCTTGCCTCCAATCAATTAAAAGTATTTATTAAATGTCAGTTGTGTACAAGGCACCCTGCTAGGTACCAGTGATTCAAAAACCAAAAACTTGTCCTCAAGGAATTTATAGGCTATTTGGGGGGGAGGGGAACAACATGTATGCATATAAGTATGTATAAAATAGATGCAGAGTAATTAATTTGGGGGGGAGGAGACTTCATAGTGGAAGAATCAGGAGGAGAAGCTGGGAGAATACTTTTGAAGGATCAATGGATTCTAAGAGACAAAGAAGTAAGAGGAAGCATGTTCTTGGTTTAAAGGACAACCTGTGCAAAGATATAGGGGATGCAAGGTGGAAAGGAAGGCCATTTGGACTAGACTGTAAAAATAAAGAGTTGGACTAGAAAATCTCTGATGGTTTTTCTTAAAAAAAAAATCTTTTATTCTTATCCAGTATAAAAATATGAGATGAACAGGAAGGAGAAGAAATAAGAGCAAGTAAAACCAGATGTGATGGAATAAGGTCCTGATGGGGTTGTGGCAGCTAGAATAGAAAAGAAACAATAATTTTGAAAAATATTATGAAGGAAGATTTGGCAGGACTTAAGAGATTGATTAGGTGGGATTATGGTTGCTGTTCTGTATTTTTCAGTTTTTTATGATTCTTTGTGACCCCCTTTGAGATTTTCTTGGCAATGATACTGGAGTGGCTTGTCATTTCCTTTTCCAGTTAATTTTATAGGTAAGGAAACTGAGGTAAACAATGTTAGGAGACCTCCCCAGGCCCACAAAGCTAATATGTGTCTGAGACCAGATTTGAACTCACACAGTCGTCAAGGATGAGCCAGAATTGTCAAGATTAGCTGATGGGGAGAATAATGGCACCACTCATAGAAACACAAGAGAAGCTCATTTAGGTGAAAGGATTCTTTATTAGGTTGTAGAGATTTTGAGGTCAGGACATCACAGAAGTGAGATCCTGAAGATACAACCCAGAGCTCAGAAGAGAGACAAAACTAGAAAGCTAATGACTGAACTTGAGGAGCAACAAAATATCAACAAAGGAAATAAAAAAGTGGCTGAGAGAAGAGGAAAGAACCATGGAAGTGAAGTGTCCCAGGGTTTCAAAACAAGAGATAGTCTCAATATAGACTAATTCAGAGAGATCGGGGGTGATTTATCTGAAAAGGATTCTGAAAAGGATCTGAAAAATTCACAGGACTGTCGATTGTAATCACTGTTGACTTTAGATGCCATAATTTTATTTTTTTAAATGCTATTAGTTAAGAAATGGATGGTCAGGAATTGGAAATAATCAGAGCAGCCTTTTTTTAAAAGACAATTAGTGGGGGGTGGCTAGGTGACACAGTGGATAGAGCACCGGGCCTGGAGTCAAGAGGACCTGAGTTCAAATCCAGCCTCAGACACTTAATAATTACCTAGTTGTGTGGCCTTGGGCAAGCCACTTAACCCCATTGCCCTGCAAAAAAAAAAAACCTAAAAAAAGACAATTAGTGTTAAGTGACTTGCTCAGGATCACACAGTTAGTAAGTATCTAAGGCTAGATTTGAATTCAGATCCCTCCGGACTCTTGGGCTGGTGTTCTCTCCACTGTACCATCTAACTGCCCCAAGTAGTCTATTTTTTAAAATGCTTAGTGATTAATTAGTATAATGGTTAAAGGTGTAGCATTGGGGTAATTATGCAGTAGCTGTTAGAGTGGAAGGGGGGGTAGCAGGGTCAAGCTTTTTTTGCTTGGTTTCTTCCCCCCCAAAAGGGGAGACATATGGCTATATGGAGACTGGAGAGAGAGAGAGAAGATCTCCTTCTCCTATCTAAAGAATGAATTTCCTTCCAAATATCGCCAACAAAAAAAATTTTGCTTGGAGACTTGAAATGATTGAAAGGAAAGTAAGTTAAAAGTAAAGAAGATCTGAAGGAAAAGCCTGTGGGGGGGGGGGGGGAGTAAACTGAAGGAAAAAGCAATTTGGCGGGGGGGGGGGGTGTTGAGAGCACAAATTTAGAGATATATCTTCTGAGACTGGATGGAAAAATATATGTGGAGGGACAGAGATGCTTTCTGGAGAGGAGGGTAAACAGCCTTGATAGCAGCAAAGTTAAAGGGGAACTGTATGATAATGGAGACAAACTGGAACAATCCCTGTAGGGTGTGTGCAAGGAAGAATGTATTGATAATGAAACAGGTTTGTGTAATTCTATGACTCTCACCAGGAAAGTTCTATAGCTCAAGAGACAAGGAAGTTTTCTGTGGATGAGAAACTCAAACAATGATTTGGTTATAGTCAAATCCTGTTTCAAACACTTAGATCTTTTCTGTGTGATCTGGGTGACATTGAGAGTCAACTCTCACTGCCTGCCACATTCCATAGCTAAGAATGTTATGGTTAAAAGGCATGCCTCACACATGGTGTTTGTAGAGACACCTTACATACATACATACATACATACATACATACACTTGAAGTATGACTGTAAAGTAAAAATGCCACCTGTGATTTATGGAAGCACCATCACTTTACAATCACATCTAAATACTTTGTAGATATGAGTTCATACCTTGAAATACAAATACAAATATATGTATTTGTGTGCAAATGGACATGACACTTTTGTTTACAGTTACCAGGCTTCATTGGACAAGTACCACACAAACAGCTTTCATTTGGGCTTGGAACTACCTAAACAAGAAAAAATTTTTCCCCCTAAAAGAACTTAGCTCAATTTTCTTGTTGGTTTGCCTTAGATATACTTAAACTTTTTGTGTGTTACGGACCCCTTTGGATGGCTGGTGAAGCCTATGGACTTCTTCTCAGAGTAAGGTTATTAAATGAATAAAATAAATACAAAGGATTACAATATTTTGAAAAACATTTATTTAATAAAAGTTCAGAGGCCCCAGATTAAGAATATCTGCTCCAACCTTCTGACTTCATTAGATCCTCCCATCAATGAGGTTACCATGAATCTTGGAAAAGGCAGTTTCTGGCTATGAAGAGATATTGGAAGGACCAATCTCTCTCTCTCTCTCTCTCTCTCTCTCTCTGTTTCTCTCCATATATATAATATATTAATATAACAAATATAAAATATATTAATATAGTTAATAACATATTAATATAATATAAAATAAATATAGACTATATAAAGATATAATATATAACATATTAATAGAATATAGAATATATAAAGATGTAGATGTGTGTATATATATATTTAATATACTTCTGAGACTACACTATTACCAAGCTGGTTCAGCTTGGGATCATAGCGGTAGAAATGAAAGTAATATCAGAGGCTGCCTAGTTTATCCTCTTTATGGCCTCTAGGTCAACTACCACACTGATGGTAAATTATTCAACTTGAAAAGGTTACAAGCCAAGACTAAAGTAGAGGGAGAGTTGGTGCATGTTTTTTTTTTTTTTAACTTGCACATGATTGTGCCCTCACTTCAGGCTCTGAAGCTGAGATGCAACAGAGTATGGATTGATTCTCTGGCTGCTTGTGCTCATTTTGGTCTAACAATTGACATCTAGAAAACGCAGGTGCTCCATTCACCAGTGCCACACCATCTATATATGATACCATGGGTTACAATAAATGGAGAGATTTTGAATGCTGTGGATAAGTTCACTTCCCTTGGCAGTATGCTTTCAAAGGAGGTATATATTGATAATGAAGTTGACACATGTTGCCAGAGCTAGTTTAGTGTTTGGAAGACTTCAAAGAAAAATGCAGGAAAGAAGAGGTATTGGACTAACTCTCAAATGGAAGATCTACAGAGTCAAAGTGTTACCCTCATTGTTGTATGCTTTTGAAATCTGGATAGTCTACCATTACCATGTCAGGAAATTGAATCGTTTCCATTTAAATTGTTTTAGGAAGATTCTGAAAAATCACCTGGAAAAATAAGGTACTGGACACTAAGGCCTTTGTTAAACTAAACTATCAAACATTCAAATTCTACTGCAGAAAGTAACGCTTCAATGATCTGACATATCAAACATAAACATCTCTGGAATATCAAACATGTTTGCCTAGAAAACTATTTTATGGAGAACTCACACAGGGCAAGCACTCACATGATGAACAGAAGAAACAATCCAAGGACACCCTTTTTTTTTTTTTTAGGTTTTTGTAAGGCAAATAGGGTTAAGTGGCTTGCCCAAGGCCATACAGCTAGCGTCTGAGACCAGATTTGAACTCAGGTCCTCCTGACTCCCGGGCTGGTGTTCTATCCACTGTGCCACCTAGCTGCCCTCCAAGGACACTCCTAAAAGGCTCTCTTAAGAACTTTGGAATCGATTGCATGACATGGGAGACACTGGCTCAGGACCACCCAGAACACTGTGCCCTCGTCAGAGAGAGTACTGTGCTGTAGGAGCAAAGCAGAATTGAAGCAGCCTGAAAGAAATGTAAGATATGGAAATTTAGGGAATTGACCCCAAGTGTTCGCATGGACTATCTGTGGCCCACCTGTGACAGCGTATTCCGAACTCATATTGGTCCAATCATTCACAAGAGGAAACATTATAACTTGGCTTTAACATAGTGATGTCGTTTTGGTCCTCTTTGAGAATGAAGAACAACAATCAATCAAACAACCAGCCAGTCTATCCTCTTCATTTTAGAACTGATGCAAGGTTGGGTTCAGGGGAAAGAGCTGGAAATGATGTTTTTCATTCCTTTCCCCCAAGAACCAGAAATGCTACCTTAGGATAAAAATAGATGGAAGCTACCTAAGCTTGCCTACGTGACCTGAGAGACCTCGAGAGGAGATTCAAGCAGTGGCAACAGCCATGGCACTGATAGCCTCTCTGAAAATAGTGGACATAGCATTAAGGTGATTCTGCATGGCAGGCGCTATATTATTAGCCATTTTCAGATGAGGAAGAGAAAAGTTAAGTGACAGAGCTAGGAAGCAACGGAGGCGAGATGAATCCAAGTCCTCCTAACTCCTCATTCAATACTCAATCCACCTGGCTGCCTGGTTGCAAAACCCAAGGGGGAAATCTTCATTTGGAAGTTGCCTTATCCAGATTCAAGAGATTTTAAGGTCCTGCTAAAGGGAGAAGTTACCTTGATGTGGTATGCTTCTTATAGAAGGAAAAGGATGGGCAACATGGCTCTGGCAATGGAAAGATTATAACAAGCTCAGAGGGGAAGGAGACCTGTCACCTCCCTCCTCTCCCCAATCCTCACTTTTACCATGAGTTACCCGGACAGTGAAGATATAATAGGAAGGTACTTGTTTATTCAGCAGCCTCCAAAATATATTTATTATCCATCTAAACCACAGGACAGTAATAGTGCTTTAAAGTTTGCAAAACATTTACAAATCTTATTTTATTCTTATAATAACCCTGGGAGGTAGGGTCTATCGACTTAGGCAGAGGTTTAGTGACTTGCTCAGGGTCACACAGCTTAAAAGTATCGTAGGCTATATTTGAACTCAATTCTTACTGAGGGTAAATCCAGCCCTTTAGACACTGTACATCTTGGGTGCTGCCAGTTCTTATCTTACCAGGACTTTTTGAGAATGAAGAACTCACCAGAATGAGCGCTCTCCTGCTTTTCCTCCCGCCTAAAGAACCACTCCTCCTCAGTTTCCTTTGCTGGATCCTTAGTCAAGTAATGCTAAATAATTAATGCTGTCCTTTGGGACTCTGTCCTGAGCCCTCTTCTCTTCTAATACCATATATTTCACCTGACAGCTTCTTCAGCTCCCATGGATTTATCTGTCATACCTATGCTAATGCTTCTCAGAGCTACTTATCCAGCCCTAACTTCTCCCGTTTCAGATCTCCAACTTCCATTCACTCATTTGAAACTGGATGTCCTATAGATATCTTAAGTGCCACGTATCCAAAACTTAACCCATTATCATTACTTCCAAACCCATGCCTGTTTCTAACTTCCTTATTATATTACTGTAATGACTCCTCCAGGGACCCAGACCTAGGTTTATCCAAGCCTCCTCTCTTGGAGTCCCCTGTTACCAAGGCTTATAGATTCTACCTTTATAGCTTCTGTCTGTCATATACAAGCCCTTGCTCTCTTTTGACACTGCCATCACTATAGGACAGGTCCTCATCACCTCGTGCCTGGACTATTCCAAAAGGCTAATCAAGGGTCTCCCATCTCAAATCTCTCTCCACTCCAGTTCCTACTCCAATCGGCTATCAACTAGTAAGCACCGTTCTGTTCATGTCATTCCCCTGAGTCAGTAAATCCCAGTGGCTGCCTCTTTTCCAGAGTCATGCATGAAATCTGTGTGTCATTTGCCCCTCCTCACCTTTCTGGCCTCCTTAAACCTTACTCCTCCTCACTAACTGGTCTCCTTTCTGTTCATCCCAACTGAGCATTTTCACTGGCAGTCCACTCTGTCTGGAATTCTCTCACTCCTCATGTCCGCCTTTTCAAATCTTGACTATAATCCCACATTCTCTAAGAAACCTTTCCTGATGTCCCTTAATGACGTCTTCCCTCCCCTGATTATTTTCTATTTACCCGATCTATGTCTTATTTGTACATGTTGTTGGCAAGTTGTCTCTGCCACTAGAATAGGCTTCTTGAGAGGAGAGATGCTCATTAGCCTTTCTTTGCATCCCCAGTACTATGCAGATTATCCAATTTATTATAAGTACCTAATAAATGCTTGAATTGACTTCTGTATCTTTTTATGAGCTCCAGCAAATCCTTAGTATATTTTAAATTTCCTGTCGAATGAAATAAAAATGGTTCTATACCTGATTTGTTATTCATATTTGTGGGAATATATATGTGTGAATTAATATATCTTTCTATATCTTGATCTATATTTGTGTTTATGTATATTTCATATTTTTATGTATCTATAGATGTGTATATACATTTGCATATGTGCACTAACACATTTTTTATATCTAAATTGATTTTTATTTATGTGTGTTTATATATGAATATATACTAAAGCTATACTTAAACTATTTTTTGGAGATGAGTCAAAGCTGCTCTTGGCAACTCTTAGGATTGAGCTTGTTTCTTAAGAGCCCAGAGTCTTACTGGCCCTGGAGTCAGGAATATCTGGGTTCAAATCTGGCCTCAGAAAGTTAATAATTACCTAGCTGTGCCTGGAACTACACCCAAAGGGTAACAAAAATGTGCACTCCCTTTGATCCAGCAATACCACTACTGGGTCTATACCCTGAAGAGATGATGAAAAAAGGGTAAAAACATCACTTGTACAAAAATATTCATAGCAGCCCTATTTGTGGTGGCAAAGAATTGGGAATTAAGTAAATGTCCTTCAATTGGGGAATGGCTTATTAAACTGTGGTATATGTGTCATGGAACTCTATTGCTCTATTAGAAACCAGGAGGAGGGCGGCTAGGTGGTGTAGTGGATAAAGCACTGGCCTTGGAGTCAGGAGTACCTGGGTTCAAATCCGGTCTCACACACTTAATAATTACCTAGCTGTGTGGCCTTGGGCAAGCCACTTAACCCCATTGCCTTGAAAAAACCTAAAAAAAAAAAAACCAGGAGGAATTCAGAGAAGCCTGGAGGGATTTCCACGAACTGATGCTGACTAAGATGAGCAGAACCAGAAAAACACTGTACACCCTAACAGCAACGTGGGGGGCGATGATCAACCTTGATAGACCCGCTCATTCCATCAGTGCGACAATCAGGGACAATTTGGGGCTGTCCGCCATGGAGAATACTATCTGTATCCAGAGAAAGAATTGTGGAGTTTGAACAAAGACCAAGGACTATTCCCTTTAATTTAGAAAATAAAAAAACTGATATCATATTGCCTGATCTTGCTATCTCTTATACTTTATGTGTCTTCCTGAAGGATATGATTTCTCTCTCATCACACTCAATTTGGATCAATATATACCATATAGAAACAATGTAAAGACTGGCAAATTGCCTTCTGTGGGAGGGGGATAAGGAAGCAAGATTAAAGAAAAAATTGTAAAACTCAAAATAAATAAAATCTTTAAAGATAAAAAATAAATAAATAACAATAACAATGACCTAGCTGTGTGACCTTGGGCAAGCCACTTAACCCCATTGCCTTGCACAAAACGTAAAAAAAAAAATAGCCCAGAATCTTGAAGCACTCTGGGCCACAGATGATACAGTGAAATGCAAAATAGCTCGCCCTTTTAGGATGTTTTAAGATATAAATACTTAACACATATTAATCCTGTGAGATAGGGAATGCAAGCAGAACTTTCATCATTTTATGTATGAGGGAAATGAGGCTTGAGCAATTGTGATTTGCGGATCACATTGCATCAGAAAAAAAGAACTTGAACTTGGGTCTCTTAAGTCCAAGGTCAGTGTGCATCATCACCTACTTTACACATCTGTTCCTCAAAGCAGAGAAAGCACCAATACCGGAACAAAACATGTGGACACAATGATGTAGCAAGGGGTCACTTCTTGATCTCTGAGTCCCAGGCAGTTGTATTGGAAGCAACCATCATGAGTGCCTGGTTTCCCACTCTCTCTCCTTCTGGAGATTCTTGAGAACATGTCTGAAGTAACTGCTATAAATTTAGTGACATCATGGTGAAGGAGACTAGAGGCTCAAAGAGAGGCTAGGTTCAGGTGCACTTCCAACGTTGGCTAACTGGGTAACATTTCACTTCTCTTTTCCTGTTCTCGGTTCTTCATCTATAAAATGGGAGTCCCTCGAAGGTCCTTTCCAGCGAGTGCTCTCCCTTCACATCTCTACCCAGTGGCTTCCCTGGCTTCCTCTAAGCCCCAGCTAAAACCTATCTTCTACAACCCCTCTTCATTCTAGAACCTTCCATCCAATATTTCCTATTTATGCTAAATAGAGTCTGTTTGTGCATATTTGTTTGCCTACTTCTCCTCCATTAGAACGTGAGCTCCTTGAAGGCAGGGACTGGCTTTTCTATCTTTTTATATCACCTGAACTTACCAGCTGCCTGTCTGGTACACATTGGTGTTTAATAAGTGCTTATTGATTGATTGACTCCTGATGTAAGCCTGGGTAGGTGGGTGATTTTGTCTTTTATTCTTAATGAAGACCTTGACACCAGGAAGGTGATGTTGGATTTTAGAGAGGAAGGACCTGGGCAAAGTCACCAGCCTCCCTCTCTCCTCTGGAGTCCTCTGGGGCCAGTGATCAGAAATGGAGCGGGACACCTGCAGACCAGGAGAGACCTTGGCCCTTCTAAGCTATCTTTTCCAGGTCTCAGAATGAATGAGGTAACACCCAGGTAGGTGCTGGGACAAAGAAGGAAGGAGGTATTGAGTCACACAGAACCTGGTTATTATATGAAAGAATGATCCGTTTGAGCTGTCCAAGTGTCATTGCCATAACTACTTGAAGATATCCTTTCTGTTGAGGGTGTAGCTACAGATCCTGGGAATGAGACAGCAAAAGGTTTAAAAAGCTGGAGGTCCTAAGTGACCCAGAGGTGAGAAAGAACTGTAACACTGTCTGCTGAAGCTTCAGGGCAATCCCCCCCTACTTGCCAGTGGTTGTAACTGGAGAGAAAGCAATTAGTACCATCTGCTGGAGGAAATGTGAACAAGGGGAAGCAACAAGGCCATCCTTTGGATAGGGACATCAACCTGGACTCATGATGATGGCCAGGATATGTAAAGACTTTAGGACCCTGATCCACACAATGATAAATCACACATCCACAAGAATGAGGATTAAACATGCCACTTGCCTCCCATTAGAGAAGTGATAGCCTTAAAACGCAGAGAGAAGCAGGGATTTTTCAGACATGACAGGTCAGTCTAGGCCGACTGCCCCGAGATCTCTCAGACTTGGATGGTCAGTCTAGGGCAGAGACTCAGAGAACTGGGTTCTTGATTGGAGCATACATCTCACTGTCTGTTCACAGTGAAACATGGGCACTCTATGCTTCACAATGAAAAATTAGCATGGAAAGTCACACACTTACATATCTGTGGGTAACAAAACTTTATGACTTGTGATCCAAGGGTTTGAGTTCTTTTTCTGCCTCACCCACAAACCCTCACACAGAACTTTTTCTTTTTCTTTTTGACAAGACGATGGGGTTAAGTGGCTTGCCCAAGGCCACACAGCTAGGTCATCATTAAGTGTCTGAGACTGGATTTGAACCCAGGTACTCCTGACTCCAGGACTAGTGCTCTGTCCACTGCACCACCTAGCTGCCCCCTAGGTCTTTACTTCTTGAATTTGCCCTCTGTATTTGCTATTTTGAGGATGAAGGTAGTAGGAGGGACAGGTTAAAAAGAGAAAAAGATATTTATGCTAAGACATATCACATCTATTTCAATAAAGCATTGCTGAATTGAATTTAAACACAGGCACTGAACCACATTGCCAAAGAGAAGGTGAAAATGTATCAACTTTATATTAAAAAATAATTCAATTCACTATGATAAGAGCAGTTTTCTTGACTCTGTCCCTGAGTTCTCTGACTTCCTCTCCCCACACAACCTGATCAGATCCAGTCACTTGATGCAGCTTCCAAACCTGGGGGCTTAAAAGGTCCCACCTACATGGGGTCAGTGCCTTTCTGAGTTGGTGATAGTCTGAGATCACTTGAATTGCTGATAACTGATTGATCAGATCTAAGCCCCTGTATCCTTAATGGGTTTGGGACAAAATAAACCTCATATTTTTAAATACCTATCAGGGCATCATTTCATCCCAACATCAGAATTAAATGGGATGGTGAAAGGATATGAAGAAATTAAAGTTAACTATAGTCATATGAAAAAAATTATCATTATCAATTAGAGAAATGCAAGTTAAAACAGCTCTGAGGTACCACCTCACACTGTATCAAATTGGCTAAAATGACAAAAAAGGAAAAATGATCAATGCTGGAGAGGATGTGAGAAAACTAGCACACCAGTACACTGTTTGTGGAGTTGTGAACTGATCCAACCATTCTGAACAACAATGTGGAATAATGCCTGAAGGATAGTAAAATTGTTAAGTGGTTTGCCCAATATCCCTACTAGGTCTGTATCCCAAAGAGACTGCAGTAAAAAAAAAAGGGGGGGGGGGGAGATCCACTTGTACAAAATTATTTATAGCGGTTCTTTTTGTAATAACAAAGAACTGGAAAATGAGGGCATGCCAATCAATTGGGGAATGGCTAAATAAGTTATGGTATATGAGTGTGATAATATTTATTGTTCTGTAAGAAATCATCAGTAAAAGCACTTCAAAAAAGCCTGGAAAGACTTGCATAGAACTGATGCTGAGTGTAGTGAGCAGAACCAAGAGAACATTGTACACATTAACAGTTGCAGCTCTGAGGGATGATCAACTCTGATGGAGGCAAGTCCTCTCAGCAGTTCAAAGAGCAAGGACAATCCTGAGAGCACAGCTATGGAAAATGTCATCCACATCCAGAGAAAAAATTATGGAGTCTGAATGCAGGACAAATTGTTCTATGCTCACTTTTTAAAATTCTTTTTATGCTTGTTTCTTTCTTTCTCAGGGTTTTTTTTTCTCATTAGTTCAAATTCTTCTTTCATAACGTGGTTAATATGGAACTATGTTAAACATATTGTATATGTACAACATACCAGATTGCTTGCTGCCATGGGGAGGGGCTAGGGAAGGAATAGAGGCAGAAAAAATGTGGAACTCAAAAGCTTGCAAAAGAATGATCATGGAAAACTACTTTTATAGGTAATTGGAAAAAATTTAAAATATATATAAAAAGATTTAAAAAACTAAAAGGGGGGGTGGCTAGGTGGCACAATGGATAGAGCACCGGCCCTGGAGTCAAGAGTCCCTGAATTCAAATCGGGCCTCAGACATTTAATAATTACCTAGCTGGGTGGCCTTGGGCAAGCCACTTAACCCCATTGCCTTGCAAAAACCTAAAAAAAAAAATGTGGAAAATGCACAGAATTTAACAAAGATATAATTTATATTTTTAAATCTTATTGCTAAGACATATATAATGTAATAAAATAATATTTAAATATCTTCCAGGAGTAGAGGACAGAGATAGAGATTGAAAAAAAAACTCATGACCCCTGCTTCAAATAAAGGAAAATGGGATGTAGAGAATTGAAGGGAAAACAATTTCTAGTAGAAACAAAATAATCTCATCTATAGAAGTGAATCTCAGCTTTATCCCTTTCTGAAATCCTACCTAAGTCACAGAGACTGTCCAAGTCCCTAAAGGAGAGGGCAAGCCCTACAGTCCCAACAGATAGCTTTCTTTGTCCATATATTCCCATGTTTTTGAGCCTTGTGAATTTTGAGAGCTTATAAGATGCCATCCAAATGTCAAAGTTACTGAATTTCACCTTGGCAAGTATAATGAGACAGAAAAGTTATAGGTACCCAAAATATATAAACCCCCTTCATGTTAGGAGAAACACTCTACCACAGATTTGACAGAGGTGACATCTGTTACAACTGTTTAGAGAATAAAAGAACTATGACTGCAAATGAATTCTACTCATGGTTAGGGATCACAGGAAACCATATTCCTTACAACAGGGGTCCACACACTGAGAAATTCAATTTTATACAGTGGTAGAACAAGAAGGGACTAGGATACTCCATAATATCTGAAAGTGGGAGCTGTAAGCTCACATGATTAGGAAATAGAAATAGAGTGTTGAAATTGGTTCTGAGCACTCATCTCTTTTTGGGAAAAGCATGGACCACCAACTTTCCAGTATATACATATCTATATAGATATCGATATGGATATTGATATCGATAGATAGATAATGACTAGGAGACAGAATCTAAGAAAGAATGCTTAAAGGACAGTAGTATCTTTTCATTATTCAAGATGAAGATTTTTTTTTAAAGAAAGATTTTATTTATTTTGAGTTTTACAATTTTACCCTATTCTTGCTTCCCTCCCCCCACCCCCCCCCACAGAAGGCAATTTGCCAGTCTTTACATTGTTTCCATGGTATACATTGATCTAAATTGAATGTGATGAAAAAGCAATCATATCCTTAAGGAAGAAACATAAAATATAAGAGATAGCAAAATTACATAATAAGATAACAGGCTTTTTTTCTTAAATTGAAGGTAATAGTCCTTGGTCTTTGTTCAAACTCCACAATTCTTTCTCTGGATACAGATGGTATTCTCCATTGCAGACAGCCCCAAATTGTCCCTGATTGTTGCACTGATGGAATGAGCGAGTCCACCAAGGTTGATGATCACCCCCACGTTGCTGTTAGGATGTACAACGCTCTCCTGGTTCTGCTAAGATGAAGATATTTTAACCTTTACAGTAGTACTGGATAGAATTAGAACATTCATACTCATTTTTCTTTCCTCAAGTGTGATGATACATGAAGAAGAATATGGGTCTTAGTGTATCAATGTGCTAGGAAGTGGTGTTTGTTGAAATGTTTTTGAGATGGACAGTGGCCCTCAGTAAATCTCTCAAGGCAGTTTAGGTAGTGTTATGGCAAGAGTGCTGGGTCTAGAGGTAGAAAGACCTAAATTCAAATCCTGCCTCAGATATTTACTAGTCATATAATCTTTGGAAATTCATTTAACCTGGTTTCCCCAATTCTAAAATAGAGATAAAGACAACACCCGCCTTGCAGGGATGTTTTGAGAATCAAATGAAATAATATTTGTAAAGTATTTAAAGTGGTACCTGAAATTTAGTTAGGTGCTTTATAAACCATAGCTGCTATTGTTACTATAAATCACAGAGCAAAGTCAGGTCATTGGTAGCCGGAAGGGCTCCTGCTAGCAATGAAATCACAGTTTCCATCAAAGTCAAGACTAGATCAAGACTTTAAAGTCCTCCCCAAATCCCATAGAGATTCCCCTTGATATAATTAGAAGACCTGAGGGAACAGGTTTTGAGAGACAGATGACTCCTGTGTTAGGAATGCATTCCCCTTTGGAAAGAAATCCTTCTTTGCATAAATATGCCATTTCTATCCTTTCTCAGCAATCTCATTCTCTGTCACTGCTGAAGGCATCCTACATTTTCTGGGGTTAAATTACTGAAACAGAAGGTGACTCCATTGAAGTATTCACAAGCTTAATCACATGAAACTCTTCCCAGAATGGAAGATAAGGAAGAGACAAAGTCAGAATGTCACCTGTACTTTTTATGTTTTTCAGAATTAGAAAGGCCATCGCTACAGAAAAGGAAGAATGGGAGCCTGGAGTCAGCAGCAACTGCAAATGAATATTTTTCTGCTGAAGTTTCCTTGTCTATATTGTCTTGTTCAGTCTCTGGCCTAGAATTGGTACTGGGCCCAGAGAGTCCTGAGACACTATGCCTTTCTTTTCTACCAAAACTGTTCCTCAGCTCTGAATGGGCATGGGTAACCTGAATTCAGATGGGAGAGGTTAAACCCCTTTTCTTGCACTCTTTGGCTCTTTGCCTCTCTGGCCCTGACCTCCTACTTCTAAGCAAAAATTTCTTTTAAGCTCAATAGTTGGCTTATTTCTAAGGTCTATCCAAAGAAAAGATAGTAGAAAGGTACTCAATGCACAATATAATTTAAATGTATAAGTATTTCTAGGAGGAAAATAAATGCTTAAAACAAGTGAGCAGCGACAAAAAAAAATCTATTTGAGGTTGACACTGAAACCCATAGAAAACATAATGAATTTGCTAGAAGTACAAAACAGACATTTCACCCTGGCTCGGCACTGGTTCACTCATACTGGATCTCTTCCAGCAAGCTAAGTCAGGAATCAGGGTCATCCTCTATCAAACAGTCATATTCTACAAGTACAGTGATGTAGCTGGCAAGGGCTTCTTCCAAAGCGTAGTCAACATAACTAAGCAGACTGACAGATCTTTAGTTGAACCCACAAGGTCATCTCCGAGTCTGAATATGTTCATCTCAAGATCAGTGTTGGGTCACTGAGGGGCAGGCAAAGAAATATAAAGTAGAAGTAGCCAGAGGTCCAAGCTCAAAGTTCTCTCATCTGAGCTCCCCTGTCCTAGCTGCCATATTGGAAAGACTCAATGTACTATGGGAAAATGAGAAGGGTCGTCCCTCTACCACCATCACAGAAAATCCTGGCATGACAAGATACTACCTGGGGTAGGGGGAGGGAACAGCTAGTGGACAGAGCAGTCCTGGAGTCCGGAGGATCTGACGCTTAATACTTCCTTAACTGTGTGATCTTGGGCAAGTCACTTAACCCTATGGCCTTGCAAGAAAAAGATACTATGTGGAGGGTAGAAGAGAGAAATAGGGATGGAGTCACTTCTTTTTTCAAAGTCAACTAAGTAGTCTGGCCTTGGGTAAGTCACTTAACCCCATTGCCTTGCCAAAAAAACAACTAAAACACAGTCAACTGCGGCATTCCAAGTCATCTCCACTGATCCTGTCCCACATCTGGACACGACCCAAATGGCTCCAGAGGCAAAAATGAAACTGATGACTTTGCACAATACCCCTACTTAACTCCAACTCACTTGTATGTCATGGCATCACCTCCTGATGTCATGGTCTTCAAGAATGAAGGGCAAGGGCGGCTAGGTGGTGCAGTGGATAAAGCACCGGCCCTGGAGTCAGGAGTATCTGAGTTCAAATCCAGTCTCAGACACTTAATAATGACCTTGTGTGGCCTTGGACAAACCACTTAACCCCATTTGCCTTGCAAAAAAAAAGAAAGAATGAAGGACAAACAACAACAAATGAATAATCAAGTATTCTGTGGTCAATAAATGGCCTACTTCATCATTCCTACAGTACCAGGGACTGAGGTAGCACAAGGTCAGTCAGAAGCAGTCAAGTAGCTCCTTGCATCCCCTATTACAAGTAGATTGGTTGACAGGATATTTGTGAAGTATGAAGCTTCTCCGATAATCTGAGGAGTCTTTAAGCTAAACGCTGTAGTCAGGACTACCCTTCAGGAAAATCATTATGGCAGTCACGTGGAGGATGACTTGGAGACAAGTCAGGGAGAACAATAATTAGGAAGTTATGCAACAGAGCAAACAGTCAAAAGACGATGAGGACCTGAACTATCGAGGTGTCTAAGCAAGAGGAGAGAAGGTATGGATGCGAGACATTGGGGAGATAGAACTGAGCAGAGGAAGGAAGAGAAGAAAGGAAGCAAGAGGAGAGAGGAAGGAGAGAAAAGAGAAGGGTGATCCAGCAAAGGATACCAACATATGGACCAGACACTGTTTCCCTCTTCCTTTCTCTTCTTTCTTTTCCCTACTGAGCTAATTCAGTTATCTGAGCTCCCTAGGCTTTTCAGCTTCACTACCCATATTAGTTTGGTAAAGAAAAATATCAGTGGCCAGAAAACTGGTTAGTAAACACATTCAGATGTACGACACACAGAGAAAAAGACAATTAACCATATAATATCACAAATTTGAAGACTGTGCTTGCAAACAAGACTGCTCCTATTACTAACGAGGGCTATCTCTACATTTATGACTTGTAAATTCTTTAATAGAGATAAGCAATGTCAGAGTTAGAGTTGGTATTGGTGTGAATTACATAATTTTAAAAAATTTATTTAAGGCAATAGGGTTGTGACTTGACCAAGGTCACACAGCTAGATAATTATTAAGTGTCTGAGGCCAAATTTGAACTCAGGTCCTCCTGACTCCAGGGCTAGTGCTCTATCCACTGTACCACCCAGCTGCCCCCAATTACATGATTTTTTAACAACATATGTTTGAGTAGGCAAAATTGTTTTGAATAGGCTATAAAACAATTAGCAAAATAATTTTCTTATTGAATTTTGATGATCTTGAAGTTTAGTCCTGGAGGAGAGTTGAGAAAGTAAATCTCCTTCCCATGTTTATGGGTGGGAAATAACATATATGCTGTCAGATGCAGGCTGTTGATTGGTTTTGCTGAACTACTTTTTCCTCTTTTTAAAATACTTTTTCATAGGAAGATTCAAGGGACTGGAGAGAAAAAGGAAAATATATTTAGAAATAAATATAATATCAAAGTACAAGTTATCATCAATAATAACAAAATAGAATTATCATTCAAAAAGGAGACAGACGGTCGATGTGATCAGTCAACTCAGGAAGTTGGAGTTCGGATGACCTGAATTCGAATACAGTCTCAGACACTTATTTGCAGTATGACCCTGACCTGTTTCTCCCACTGTGAACTGGGGATAAGAACAGTACCTACCTTGCATGGATGTAATGAGGCTCAAATGGTAAAAACAATAATATTTAATATTATTATTTACTTTGTATTTAATATCATTGTTTAAAATAATACCATAGTAGAATATGAATATCAATATGATTAATGATAATATTTCTAAAGTGTTCAGCACATTGTCTATCATATGGTGGGTTCTATATAAATGTTTAGTCTTTTCCTTCCCTTTTTTTCCCTTTAATCTCTGCCATCCTCAGTTTCCTCATCTGTATAATAAAGATAATAACAGTATCTTCCTCTCAGAATCCAATGAGTTAATAGTTGTAAAACATTTTTGCAAAGCTTCAATTCCTATATAAATATTGATTCCTATTATTATCCCAAGGCAGAACTCTGACCATGTCAGTTGATCAAGCAATTAGCATCTATTCAGCATCTGCTAGGTACCAGATACATTACTAAAGAAAGAAAGGCAGGTAAAACACAGGCCCCTTTACCTGACTTCCCTGGTCCTTTCCAGTCTTACTTCATACTATTCCACTTCCTGAATTCCAACCTCTCTACTATTGCTCCTCCAATCACTTGTTGGACATCTCCAACTGGATGTCTCATAGACGTCATAAACACATAGAGTTCAAAACTGAATTCATTATCTTTCCCCTTTGTCCCTCCCTTCTTCCTAACTTCCATGTTAAGATGGAGGGTACCCCCTTCTCCCAATCACCCAGTCTCACTACCTAATGATGAGACTCCTTACTCCCATATCCAAACTCTTGACTGTCAATTTTGTCTTTATAATATCTTTCATATATGTTTTCTTCTCCTCTCTGATGCTGCCACTACTCTGGTTCCAGACCTCATATTGTTAATCCTGGACTACTGCGATCATCTCCTCATTGGTATTGTATTAGTCCATGTCTGGGCCATTTCACTAGCCTCTGCCTACCATGATCCTCTCCCTACTCAACTTCATTTAATTGCCAAAATAATCTTTCCAAAACACAGGTCTGGCCATGTCACTCTTCCCCCCACTCAATAAACCCTGGCTTCCTATTACCTCCAAAATTAAGTAAAACAGGGCTTCTTCCCAAGCCCTTCAGGACCTGGCCCCCTCCAAGGTCTCCAGGCTTCTTACACCTTTCTCTCCATCCAATGACATGAGTCTCCTTGCTGTTCCTCATGGAAGATCCCCCCTTTCTGACTCCAGATATTTTCACTGACTTTCTGGAATGCTCACTCTCTTCATCTCTGCCAATGAGTTTCTCTGGTTTTCTTCAAGTTCCAGCCAAAATTCTCCCTTTGACAGAAAGGTTTCCTATTCCCCTAGTGCCTTCCCTCTGTTGCCTTTTCCCAATTTATCCAATATATAGCTTGTTTGGACCTAATTGGTACATACTGAGGCTGTGAGCACTTTAAAAACAGGGATTTTCTTTTGCCTTTCTTCATACCCCAGTGCTTGGCAGACTGGAGTATAGTAGGTGTGATAAATGAAAAGAGAGAGAAACTCAAGTTTCTGGGTGATCAATACTTTTATTAATTATTGCTGATGAATGATTAATAATTTTATTAATTATAGCTAATGAATAATTCATAAAAGTATGGTCATTTGGCTGTCTCTCATAAACCAAAGACCTCTCCAGGAGAAGAGAGTAATCAACTCTAAATGGCTAATTAACAAGAGTGTGAATGTTATAATGAGTCTATCATAATGAGGGACTGATAATGTGATTGTGTCACTCTTAGTCTCAGGACCACCCTCAACCTGAAGAATCTAGACAAAGGATCTATCCCACCTACCCACCTAAGCCTAAATAGAACACAATGGGCAGAATTTACCTAGATTAGATTTTTTTTTTGCTCTTTAATCAGAACAAAGTTTCCCCAGTGGAGTGAGGTCCAAATAAAATTGAAGAGAATGTTAAATCCAATCTCATTATCAGAGGTTTATTTGACCTAGTAGAGAATGAGAAACTAGGAAGGTCAAGAAAAAAAAATCTGGATTCCCCAATAATGTTGGTTATTAATTATGAGAAAATAATCATTTTTTCTCATAGGTACTGAATAAAAAGTTGATTCTATGTTCTCACCGAATTGTTCATAGAACTAAGCACCCCATTTTTCATCAACAAAATCTGAATAAGCCACTATCCCTTCCTGGAGTGCTCTTTTCTTCTCTTCTTTCATCATCTTTCTCTTTCTTCAAGATTCCGTTCAGATATTCTCCTAATCTGTGAAGTCTAAGCCAATGTCGAACATTAAAAAATTTTCCTCTTTTGCCCAGATTACTCTCATCTCAGAAACTGCAGCATCATATAAGAGCCTTAGATGATGATGATGTTTGACCTTCATCCTCAAAGAGGACTGTGACATCAGGGAGGTGATGCCATGACAAGCACATGAATTGGATTTGAGTGAGGGAGGCTATGATAAGTCACCAGCCTCACTTTCTCCTCTAGAGCCATCTGGGTCCAGTGGCCAGATAGGAATCAGGATGACCTGAGATGGCCCTGGATGTGAGGCAGTCCGGGTTAAGTGACTTGACCAAGGTCACATAGCTATAAGCATCAAGGATCTGATGCCAGGTTTGAACTCAAATCCTCCTGACTCACATTCTCTCAACAGGTTGTGCCTCAGGTTGCCTCATTTTGGCATACACCTGGAAAGTTCTCAAAGAACAAAAAGACAAGGTGCCTTCCCTGGCAACTGGTCAGAGTCAGGATGGTGATGGAGGAATTTCCTGAAATAGATAAAACCAAAGCCTGACCTCTGGGATCTTTATCAGAGAGCGCTGATCCTCCCTGAGTGCAGGTCAGACCCCACTGCCTCTGAGCTTTTCAATACACTCTGAAGACGGATAAAACTACTGCCTTCTGGCAAGCCTCACTTGGTCATTGCTTGGATTTTGATGGCTCAGAGTGAGTGTAAATAGCATTTTTCCCTTTTCTGAACAGAAACTCTTAAGTCTTCCCCTCTCAGATTAATTTTTTTTATTTTGACAAGGTAAAAAGTGGCCATTTCTTAGCTAGTCTTATCACTGAATGGGCCTTTCAGTCAAACTGAGACCTGTTAAAGACCTAAGTTTAAAAAAGTCCCCCCCACCCACTGCACCTAGGGCCATGTCCAATTTTCCTGATGTGGCCACTGGACCCAGATAGCTCCGGAAAAAAAGAGGCTGATGACTTTGAAGGATTGCCTCACTTAAATCCAATTCACTTGTAAGTCAATACATCACCCTTCTGATATCATTGGTCCTCTTTGAGATGGACAAAAAAAAATAATAAATCTTTATTTTACATTTTCAACAAATCAATAGTCTGGCAAGGACTTCAAAGACACAAGAACCCTATTTATTGTGTCTTCTATCCCTTAAGCATTCAACCCCGAGCTCCATTTTCTATGACATTCGGACCAGGGTCACTTGCTTCCCCACTCTAGGCCTAAAAGTGCCTGCCCAAGGAAAATACAAGGAGATAATGCCAAGTTCAATAGCAGGTGTTCAGCGTTTTCCTATTCAAATGAGTATAAAAATAAACTTAACAGTGAAGGAAGTTAGCAGGTGTGAAAAATAATCCTTTTAATTTGCAAATGCTGTGCAAATGATTACTCACCAAATTAGATGGAAAGAGTGAATGAGGAAACTAATTTGTTATTAAAAACCCTATACCTCTTTGACAAACCAAACTCTTGTTTCCAATAGCTATTCCATCACAATGAAAATTTAAATATATATTCATTTTATTCCTACAGATTTCCTAGTGTGAAGATAATAAATTATCTCAATAAAAACCAGCTAATGAATGAACATTCCAAACAGCTCTCAGCATACATGATAATCATCGCTTGCTAACAAGTAAAATATACATAAGATAGTAATCACAGTGAATGTGCCTAATGTAGAATATTGGTTACTTTGGTATTTTTTAGTACATTATTTGCTTCAAATATCAATTTTGTACCAATGTGGTTTTAATATTGAAATTAATAGTTTTTTAAAATTATCGAGGGGCAGCTAGGTGGCACAGTAGATAGAGCTTCCAATCTCCAATCTTTACTAGCTGGGTGAACCTGGGCAAATCACGTAACCCCAATTGCCTCCAAAATAATTTTTTTATTATTACTAACAAAAAAAAAGGAAACTATGAGTGAATTAATAATAATGGGTTGGAAACATGGTATCCTGGGAAAAGAACCCAGGCTGTGGAGTCAAAGGAAGTGGCTTCAAGCTCTGTCTCAGCTACTTACTATTTAACCCTAAACAAAACACTTATTTTTGCCAGGCTTCATCAGTAAAATGAGAATGCTGGATCAGCTATGCTTGGAGATGCCACCAGCTCTTAATCTATGTCTTGTAAACTGTCAACCAGATGCACCCTCTCTATATAAAACTTTGATAAGAAAAATTTACATGTACATTAAGGGCATCCTCGATGAGGATAAAGAGACGTGACAGTTTGGGGTTTTATTTCCTTTTTTATTGTGAACTTAATTATCATCAAGAATCATAAACATTTCAGTATTTAAAAGAAAAGGACTGAGGCAGTGGATAGAGCACTGGCCCTGGAGTCAGAGGACCTGAGTAACACTTATCTTGCATGGGTGACTCTGAGACTGTTGCCTCTGTTGCATGGGTGACTCTGAGACTGTTGTCTCTGTTGCATGGGTGGCTCTGAGACTGTTGCCTCTGTTGCATGGGTGACTCTGAGACTGATGTCACTGTTGAATGGGTGGCTCTGAGACTGATGTCACTGTTGCATGGGTGGCTCTGAGACTGTTGTCACTGTTGAATGGGTGACTCTGAGACTGTTGTCTCTGTTGCATGGGTGACTCTGAGACTGTTGCCTCTGTTGCATGGGTGACTCTGAGACTGTTGTCTCTGTTGCATGGGTGGCTCTGAGACTGATGTCACTGTTGAATGGGTGGCTCTGAGACTGTTGTCTCTGTTGCATGGGTGGCTCTGAGACTGTTGTCTCTGTTGCATGGGTGGCTCTGAGACTGATGTCACTGTTGCATGGGTGGCTCTGAGACTGATGTCTCTGTTGCATGGGTGGCTCTGAGACTGATGTCACTGTTGAATGGGTGACTCTGAGACTGTTGTCTCTGTTGCATGGGTGGCTCTGAGACTGATGTCACTGTTGAATGGGTGGCTCTGAGACTGTTGTCTCTGTTGCATGGGTGGCTCTGAGACTGTTGTCTCTGTTGCATGGGTGGCTCTGAGACTGATGTCACTGTTGCATGGGTGGCTCTGAGACTGATGTCACTGTTGAATGGGTGGCTCTGAGACTGTTGTCACTGTTGCATGGGTGGCTCTGAGACTGATGTCACTGTTGAATGGGTGGCTCTGAGACTGTTGTCTCTGTTGCATGGGTGGCTCTGAGACTGTTGTCTCTGTTGCATGGGTGACTCTGAGACTGTTGTCTCTGTTGCATGGGTGGCTCTGAGACTGATGTCACTGTTGAATGGGTAGCTCTGAGACTGAACAGGGCAGCTCTGCTGTAGAACTAGGTCATGTCATTCTGCTACGCATTTCTCTTCTAAGCTAAGTTATTCCTCTGATCTCTTGGTTGGGATTTAAGAAATATTCTATGTATCTGATAGGAGATGACACTAAAAAGATTTTCCTCAGATTTAGAGAATTGTTCTTAGACCAACCCTTTCTACTTCAGATCCTCATGAGAAACCTCACTCTATCCTATGGTGATTTGCCAGTATATTTGCCAATTTTTAGCTTTGGTGACTAAGCCATAATCAAGAAATATATATTCATCCAGTAACTACAAGCTTCCCCAGTTAACAACTTTGAAATTTTTCCATTGATCACCTGCAAATAAGTAGCTTGAGAAACAAGATATTAAGCCACATTTTGACTTGGTTAGATGCATTGTCTTTAAGCTCTACTTACGTGGAGTTTTTGATGTACAATTCTCATATTTGTTCTTGCTCCTCCCTTTCATTCAGCAAAATTCCTAAGGTGTCAAAGTGGTATACTCTAATATTAAAAAAAAACCAAATATACATAGTAATACAAAATGATGCCTCAAAGCTTTCCTCCCTATCAAAGAAAATGACAAATACTGGAGAACTATAACACATTGACATACTACTGAAAGAATTGTACATTGGTCCAGTCATTCTGAAAAACAAAATGGAAATATACCCAAAAGTTATAAAACTGTGCATACCCTTTGATCAGTGAGTACTGTCACTATATCCTAAAGAAATCAAAGGAAGAAGAAAATATTCTATATGTAGAAAAATATGTGTAACTGCTCTTTTTAGTGGTGACAAAGAACTGAAAACTAACAGGGTTACTTATGAGGAATGGCTAAACAAATTATGGTATATAAATGTAATAGAATACTACTGTACTTAGGAAGTGAGGAAAATTGGTTCATAGAAACCTTATATAAACTGATGCAGAATGAAGGGAATAAGAACAGAAAAAAAATTTCTACTGTAATAACATTGTAAAAATTGAGTTTTTAAAGACTTAAAAACTTTCGGAAAAACAATGACTAACCACAATTCCAAAGGAATCATGATGAATACTATTCAGCTCCTAACAATGATGGATAAAATACGCAGAAATAGACATATATTTTTGTATATAGACAATATGGTTTGTTTTGCTTGACTATTTGTACTTGTTAAAAGAGTTTGACTTTGTTTTTCTTCAGTGGGGGTAGGTGTGTGAGAATGGAAATGAGAAAATAAATGCTTAATGGGTAAAAAAATAAAATTTAATTTAAAATAGATAATTGCCTTTGTTAGGCAAAAATTTTTTTAAAAATTGAGTCATTCAGAACAGAGAATGAACAAGGCCTGTATATCATCTTGAATCCATCAAAGCCATAATATGAGAAATTTGGTATGCCCTAAAGAACTTATTCATCATTCCTTAAGGTATAATGATAATCTATTATCATTTTCTGCAATTTATTCAGCCAATCACTGGACACACACACACACACACACACACACACACACACAGTTTTTTGGGGGGGAGAGGGATTGAACAATTATGAACATTTTCATAATCATTTATAATTTCTTTTGTAACTTGTATAATTCTACTATTTCATTTTTGTAAGGGTCATTTTTACTTTTTTTCATATATCGAAGCCTGAAATGTTTGAGTCAAAATTTGATGATTCTAATATAATTTTTTAAAAATTTATTTAAGGCAAAGGGAATAAATGATTTGCCCATGGTCACACAGCATGGCAATTATTAAGTGTCTAAGGCCGGATTTAAACTCAGGTTCTCCTGATTCCAGGGCCAGTGCTCTATCCACTATGCCACCTAACTCCCCCTGGTTCTAATATCATTGATGGAAAAAATAATTTGCTATAGAAATGTTGGCAGATCTGGTCTTCATTTTTGTGTTGTCTTCTTTTCATTTTTTGACTCTTGGGATAGATAATCTTACTTAGCTGAATTTCACAGCATGTTATTAAAAGGCCCATTTTCTTTGTCATAATTTTTTTCACTATTTGGAGAGGGAATATCAATAGCAATTTTCTACAAATTTATAAATTAAATTGATAATTTGAAATGAGTTTGCCATGTTCTCTACTTATCAAAGAAATATGATCATAAAATACCTCTGGTAGAGAGGTAAATGATATGGTTTCTGGTATGCTTTATATATGTCAAACCTTTCTAGGACGTGATAATGTCTGAGTCAATGTCTTTTTTTCTTTACTTATACCCCATTTTTCAGCATTATTAGCTTGTTTCAATAATTTATGCTGGAACTATACAAATGCTCTTTTTTGTGTGTGTTTAACTTTTCTTCAACTTCTTGACCCTTGAACTAACTAGTTAATGATCTAATGACATAAAACTGATTCTGAAATGACACTTTTTTAACTAGTCATTTCTTGTTTTTAAAAGTATAGTCACCTTCATATTTTGCGTCCACATAGGTCTTCCTTGTGTAACATTATGGCATGAATTGACCGCTCGAATATTCAGAAATATGCCAGAAATCCTTAAGCTTGGTATGAATTCAACCAAGTTTGAATGGCCTCAGGTACTACTCTTGTGACAGACTGTCTCAGGACTAACATAAAGTAAGAAAAGACTCATCACCAGTGTCTTGACCCTGAGAGATTTGAATTCATTATCACGAATCAAAGGAAAAAAGAAAGCTTCAGTTTTACCTTATGTAACCTTGTCAAATCAAACAGATATCTCAATGATTGAAAAAAATGAAGTTACTGTAGTCAAATTACTGCTAAGATTATCTATAAGAACTAGTAACAATAAGATCATTACATATCAGAGGCAAAAAGGCACAAGAGTTAGACCTAGAGTCAGGAAGACTCCTCTTCCTGAGTTCAAATCTGCCCTCAATACTTACTAGCTGTGTGACCCTGGGCAAGTCACTTAACCTTATTTGTCTGTTTCCTCATTTTTAAAATAAGCTGGAAAAGGAAATAGCAAACCACTTTAGTATCTTTGCCAAGAAAATTCCAAATAGGGTCACCAAAAGTCGGGTGGCTGAACAACAAGGTCTTTCCTGAGAGGCATCAAGTTGACTATAACATTTAAGCTTCTTCTGGACAGGGACTGTTTTTTGCCCCATTTTGTATCACCAGTACTTAGCATAGTGCCTAGCAAATAGAAGGAGTATAAAAAATATTTATTTATTGATTGTAAAGAGCTACCTTTTGTGTAAGGTTTGATGGGTTCAAGGCCTAACCTTTCAGTGTCCCAAAATCAGTCCTTTTCCACTCAATGACATCGCAGGCCCCAACTACCCATTCTCACCCTCTACCATGCCCCCTCCCCAACAAAAAGGGTACTCATATCCTTTTTTTTGCATAAGAAACTTGTCTTCTCAGGCACTCTTGTATGCATCCTCAAGATAAGTTCTCAAATCATTCATATTATCTTTACAAGATTTGGAAATTATTCTTAAAAGTCTATTATAGGGTTGGTGTTTTCATTATAAGAGGTTAACTCTTGAATAGGAGGAACAATGCAATGCTCTTAAAAAGCTCAGGAGGATGGGGAAGTTGGGGAGCAGGGAATGACCCGGGGGAGTTCCTAGACACATGCTCCTGCCATTCATAAACTAGCATTTTTCTCTCAGTGACGGCCCCTTCATTATTTGTGGAGGTGGCTAAAGATCTGTTTGCAGTGACTGAATGGCTGCCAGCTTGGACACTGGGTGATAGGGACCTACAGAACTGATCACATTTCATATCCATTCCTGCTCCACCCATCCCGGCCGTACCATACCACATGGGGCAGTGGGAACACCCTTCCCTTTCCCACCCCAATTTTCCAAGCAGCCCAGACCCCACAGCCTCCATTTGTGTTTGTTTGCTTTCCATCTTGGACAGAATGTACCCCTTTCACATTGTCACCTTTTGAAAATGTTCCCTTTCTTCCAGCTCCAACTCATATGCCACCTCTGATCTTCAGAGCTAAAAATAATCCCTCCCTCCTCACTCCCTAAATCTATCAGTCTCTGATTGACATATTCATGTAATTCAAAATATTCTCAGATTTCAAAAGATTTAGCCCAAATGGGGACTGTTTCCATAATTCATTCATAGCTTCTTGTATTATCCATCGGTTGTCCAGATCTTCCCATAAATCCTCCAAAGATGACCTGCTTTGGGGGACTTTCTTCCAGATATTTTAACATTCTGTGTCTACCACTAGAACATTTGAACTTCCCGTCAGTTATCCTTCCATTCTTAAAATCAATTCTAATGTATCCTAGTTATTTGTGTATTCTTCTTCTCTCTCCTTTCTAATCCAGGCTAAATTATAAATTCTTTGATGCAAAGAACTTTTCCACTATGCATTCATACTGGAAATATGCTTTATGGGTAGACTACAACATATTACCATAGATGACTTGCTCATGAGAAGTATAATCAAAAGTATTATCAAAAACATGCATGACTATAAAGGGAATAAAACCTTTCATGTTGTAAATGAGGGCTGAGTGATTTACTAGAATTCATGAAATATTAAAAGAACCAGAAGGTGGTCTATAGAGGGCTGAGTAGTTACAATATGAAGAAAAACATAGAGAAGAATTGTTTAGAATGAATGAACATAGATAGGTTGCAATGTATACTAGTGGAAAGAATACTTGTCTTGAAAAGAACCCACAGATCCACTGAAAAATTGAAGAATATCCCTAGCACTTAGCCCAATATATGATTGGTTGTTGCCTTTCCTTCTCAAAGAGGACCAAAATAACATCACTAGGTTGGGGTCAAGGTACAATATGTCTGACTGTGGGCCGCTCAGAAGGCTCTACCACAGGTAAGATAGTCCACACAAACATTTGGAGTGGAGATGCCTCTAAATCTGAGTCTTGTGTTTCTTTTGAGTTACTACTATATAGGCACACCATGCTGGGCAGTCCTTTGCCCATTGTCTCCTGTTTCACCACAATCAATTCCTAACTCTTTCAGAGAGACCTTGAGAGAGTACTTGTATCATCATTTCTTTTGACCTCAATTTGAATGTTTACCTTGTGTGAGTTCTCCATAAAAATAGTCTTTTGGGCAAACATACATTTGGCTTCAAACCACATGGCCAGTCCATTGGAGTTTTGCTCTTTGCAGTGAGTTTGGCAATTCAGATCAAGAAATATGAGCCTTATGTGGTCCTTATAAAAGGTTTCTCAGAGACCCAGGGGGCTGCCAAATCCCACTGCTACTTCAGTCCAGTGAGAAGATAACCCTATGACCAGGGTTGCCTGTGTGCAAGGTTGTGATTAAACCTCAAGTGTATCCACATCTATTGCTTCATTACTTGCATACTGTCACAGGACTTTGAGATAGGTAAAAATGGTATTTTCATATGATGGTAATATTAAAAGATATCTTTTGGCTAGTGTATAAGTTGGATTCAAATTAAAATAGAAATTGCTGTATTTTGAGAAATAATCTATTTATATATATGTATACACATGCATAGGTAGACATACTATATAGAAAGCAAGACACACATTTGCACATACTACATGTGAGCTTACATGCAATAGAATGAATGTATTATAATAGGAAGTCTCCCAGAACTGGAAAATGTCAGAATTAGAAGGACCTCAGCAGTCATTCTTCTTGGATCACACCAAAATCCCTTCTATAACATACCTCACAAGTGGTCTTTTAGCCTTTCTTTACAGACTTCTTGTTAAGGGAAATTCACAAAATCTGTGATGACCCATCCCTGTTTTGGAGATTTCTAATAATTAAAAAAATTTCATTTGTGTAAATGCAGATCCATTTGTTTTTGTGCAGTTTTCACCTATTCTAGTTTTCTCAAGTATGACACATCTAAAGCCTTTTTACACATGATAGTCCTTCAAATGCAGTTTCAATATTCTTCCAAACTAAATTTTCCCATTTACTTCCAAGGAGTCATCAAATAATCAACTTTCAAAGTCCTTTAACAGACTCATTGCTCTCAAGGTTCTCTCAAGCATATTGACATCATTCTTAAGATGTTATGTCCAGGGGCAGCTAGGTGGCACAGTGGATAAAACAGTGACCCTGGAATCTGGAGTACCTGGGTTCAAATCCAGTCTCAGACACTTAATAATTACCTAGCTGTGTGGCCTTGGGCAAGCCATTCAACCCCATTCGCCTTGTTAAAAAAAAAAAAAGAAAGAAGTTCTTATTAAAAAAAAAATGCTATGTCCAAGTCTGAACATCCAGATGTGATTTAACCAAAACAGAGGACCAAGCAATCATGTCCCTAGACCTGAATACCAAGCCTCTCTAAAATGGTCAAGATTATTTTAATTATATCACAGTGTTGATTCATTTTGAGATTGTAGTTCACTAAAACCCTTGGGTCTTTTATAGACAAATTGCTTTATCCCCGTTTCTCCAACTCAGTACTTGGGAAATCAATTTTTCAAACCAAGTGCTTAGAGGTATTCCTATTCCATTTTAACTCGTTAGTTTGCACCCCATAGTCTAGTTTGAGATTGTTTTGATGCTGAAAATAGGAATTCTCATTTAGCCCCTGGAATTGCTTGCTGATCCACCTCATAGTACCTTAATAAAAGTCCTGGGTAAATAGTAGCTATTTATTGTGTTTCTAAAGCACATCTTAAAGTTTGGAGATTGACTTAGGAGACTTGTGTGAAATGGGGCCATCAACAACCAACATCTTGATTTTCTTGTTGCCATTTGTCACCCTTGCCTCTGGGGAAATAAAGATATCAAAATGTCTCACAGACCCAGCCCAAGGTCATCAGAAGAGGCCCCTGTATCTCTTTGTGGTGAACAAGAAAATTTGCAAGGTAGGTCAAGAAGTGATTTATGCTTTTCTCTCTTACAATCCTTAATTCTCCACCTCCTGATCTAGCTGTAATGCTCAAAGATCCCGAAGCATCACTGTGAAAATGGGAGCAAGGTTAACACCTTGCCTCACCATCATCAGTTAAAAGGGAGTAACATGGGAAAGCAAAACAACAAAACCTATGAACAAATTTAATACTCAATGTTATAACATGTTATCAGAGTGAAAGCATACATACTTCCTTTTGATTATCTTTCCAAATAAAAAGTGGAGATAGCAAACTATCAAAAACATTACCCTATAAAACTAGACAAAACTGGAACAAACAAAGTTCTAGACTCTCAGGGAAAATAATGAGGGAGAAGAGAGGAGAAGGAATGAAAGGGTGCTGTTACCACATCTCAAATTATATTATAAAGCAGTAATCATAAAAAAATTATTTGACAATAGTTTTTTGGGGGTAATAGAAAAGTAGACAGGTAAAAAGAAATTAAAAAACAAACACATTTGTGTAGCTCTGTATTTGGTAAACTATAAAAATATCTAAAAATACTAGAAGAGGGTGGCAAATGTACCTTTCAGACTTAATGAAGCAAGGAATAATGGTAATCACAAAAGATAAAATAGGCAATTTTGATTTCATATAATTAAAAAACTTTTTCAACGAACAAAATCAATGAAACTAGCTATCAGTTTAGGGAAGGGAGGAAATTTTTACATCAACTATCTCTGATAAAAGTCTGATATCCATAAATTGACTCAAACATATAATATCAAGAACTATTCCCAATAGTCAAAGAATATGAACAAATTTTCTCTTTGATGTTATTTTATTATATATTTAAAAAATCTCCTTTCTCATGCTACAATTATACCCATTGAACAAATTTTTAAAAACTTGAGAAAAATTCCTCAAATAATCACATAATTCTAGTTCTGTTCACTTCACTGTGCATTAATTCTTCTCATAAAGGTCTACTCTAAAGAACTTCCCAATTTATTCTGGAATTGTGCATTTCATAATTTCTTGTGGCACAATATTCCTTTATTGTGCCACAAAAATGTTATATCATTTGATGAATAAGCTATAATAATTTGGGCAACTCGGTGAAGCAGTGGATAGAGCCCTGGAGTCAGGACTTGAGTTCAAACATGATCTCAGACACATGACACTAGATGTGTGTGACCTTGGGCAAGTCATTTAACCGTTTGCCGCGCATCCAGGGCCATCTCCAGTAGTCCTGATTCATATCTGGTCACTGGAGCCTTGGCACAGCCCCCCCCGCTCAAGTCCAATTTCATGTGCTTGTCATGGCATCACCTCCCCTTTGAATGACAAACATTGTATTTGTCCTCATCAAGATAATATAGTTGTTTCATAAAGTGGCTGCAATCTTCAGGTCCACCAGCAGTGGGAATTTGGGGATTGCCTGAAAAACATACTGAATGAACTGAAGGGGATTCTGTATGAAATTTAGGTCAGTAAAAACCGTGCCTTGTTTTCTATGCACTTAAAAGGTTAATCTTTCTGAGCATCTCCAGGACCACAATTTTTCAGGATAGGAAATATGAATAATATGGACAAATGTATTAAATGCTCCCTCAGAAGAGGGAAAGTTAAGGTTAATTCAGGTTAAGGAGGGCAAGTGTTTATAAAGGGGGAAAATGTACTAAGAACTAAAAAGGTTGTGACAAAAGCAAAGTTTTGAGACATATTTTCTGGGTAGTCATTTTATTATGATTAGGGAATAGTTAACCAAGGATGGTCACTTGGCCAACTCTCATAAACCAAAGATGGGTCACGATGACCTATTGAGGTTTGTATGTCCTTGGAAGAGTGGGGGGGCTCCTGACAGGCAGTAATCTACTCTGATTAACCAATAATGACTATTCCTGTGACTATGTCACTTACTCCCAAGCCCAACCCAACCCAATCTAGAAAAAGGATCTAGCCCATGCCTCCTTCAAGCTTGAGTGGAACATCATGAGTCAGAATTCACTTAAACCAAAATCTCTTTTTGATCAGATCTGAACTTTCCCAGTTGGGCAGGGTCTGAACAAGCTTGAAGAGAATGTTAAATTAAATCTCATTATCAGCCCTACTCTTCGATTGCTGACTTGACACAGAAAAATGAGGAAATAAGATGGGGGGAAATAGTAATTGATCATTTAAGAGAAATAATTTCTCTCAAGGTGAACCTTCTTCCTGTGATCTTCAGCCATCCCTATAGGATAAAGAATTTAGCTCTTTGGTTCCATCTACACTGGCCATTGCAGCGCTTCCCCTTTCCCCTGGTAGAAATGGTAACCAAAGACCACATCAGGGAGATGATGCCATAACAAGTGAATTAGATGTTTGGGGGGGGGCAGTATCCTATGCTGTTATCATCCTCACTTTCTCCTCAGGAGCCATCTAGGTCCAATGATCTAGGATGAATCAAAACAACTGGAGATAGTCTTGGACACGAGGCAATCAGGGTTGAGTGACTTACTCAAGGTCACACAATTAGTATCAATTGTCTGAGACCAGATTTAAACCAGGGTCCTCCTGACTCCAGGGTTGGCACGCTCTTTCCACTGCCCCACCCAACTGCTTAGGGCTAGAGTACAGGTATTGGCCAAGATGAGTCTGCCCGCCTCTGCTGCTTTGTTTCTCCATCACAGGCCAGTGAATGCTGAGACGGATGTATCTGTTCTTGGCAGTAGCCGGCGAGCCCTGGAAGTACATAGCTCCCAGGACCCTCAGAGTTGATCACTAGAAACTATGCCCATTGACAAGAATCCAAGTTCAGCCCTGACTGCCAGATCCCTTTGGAGAGGCCCAAACCATTAACGTGATTGACTATCTTTAATCTGAGTAGTGAACATCCAGAACAATGCTAGATCCTGGCAAAAGGGGCAATGCATACACGGGGAAGGACCCCCAGGATAGTCAGATCATTGCAGTGCTTTTCTTATAGGAAATGAGAAGCTCCATTCACATTGCTATCTATGGCTTCTGTCACCAAGAAGCTAAGAACATAAAGGTCTCTTGCCATTGGGTAAGGTTTTTTTCCTATCGAGATTTAATTGGCCCAGATTTTGATTAGATCAATACCTACCTATACTGCCCTCCCAATCTCGCCCCTTCACTGTAATTTTTTTTTTTCCCTAAAAGGAAGTTGTCCTCACTAGTCAAGTGTGCTAGTAGGGTGTCACATTACTGTTGGAGCCACATTGACATGATTTCTGGCCACCTAAGGGCATCAAAAGTTAGATTCAAGTAGGAGTCCAAGGTAGTCTATGCAATTAAGCTGAGTGGGTAGCACTTTATCCTGGTTATCTTCCTAACTCTACATAGTCCTCCTTTTACAGGTTTAGAGGCTAAGAGATCCGTCAAGATGACACCTAGTTCCTGTCTCCTAGTCCAACATTCTCTCAAAGTAAATAACCTTTACATTCAACCAGTGACATGTATTCTGAAGTTTCAATATTACCTGCTTCCAAATATTTATTATCTATCTAATTATCTTTTGCCAGCTAATTCCCAATTTCGTAGGTGGTTCTTTTGAAGACTCAATGAGAAAAATCATTCAGTCCGATAAATATTTTTAAGGCCTATAAATGTGCATGCAGCACCCTGTGCTAGGAAGATGGAGATACAAACATCCAATGACAATCTCAATAACCTTCATGAACACTACACAAAAGCATTTTGTTGTTCTAAGTCAATTCTAGAGAACAGATCCCCAAATTCCAGGTAGCTTTTACCTTTTACTGGGCCACAAGAGGAGAGGGGAGAAATGAAATAGATAATTTCAGGCAATTTGCTTGAGTCACAGTCAGTAACTGTGAAATCACTGAAGGTACAATAAGTCTTATGCTAGGGTTCTGATTCTTCTCAAAGTGACAGTTTCTCATGATTACATTTCCACCTAAAAACAATGTAAATCCATTATTGCTATAGTCTAGATGATTAAAATTCAACCCAAAGATAGAAGTCATTTTTAATCTGAAAGTATTTTTGCCAATATTAACATAATACTAATATATAAAAATACACACACACACACACACACACTCTCCCTCCTTTGTAAGACAGCAAAAAGCAGCCAACAAGATAATGAAACTGAAGCTTGCAATAAGAGATCCAATTAGGCCAGATTAACCCAAATTTATTTTTTTTAGTTGAAATTAGGACATCAACTACAATGAAACCCTTTTGTCAGTGTTTCTATAGCAATCTCTTCTCATGACTGATAAATGGAATCCTTCTTTAGTCACCTAAGAACCCATGAAAGACTTTTCTAATTTCCCCTACCTGTTGATGCTCTTCCTCCTCAGCACATGCAAGGTCCTTAAAGATATGAAGACCTGGGGCGGCTAGGTGGCATAATGGGATAGAGCACTGGCCCTGGAGTCAGGAGAACCTGAGTTCAAATCTGGCCTGACACTTAATAATTACCTAGCTGTGTGGCCTTGGGCAAGCCACTTAACCCCATAGCCTTGCAAAAAAGGAAAAAAGATATGAAGACTTTGTTTCGGGATATTTTGGGGGGTGGGGAGAGGGGGTCTCTTCCCTGAACATCTTAGACTTATATATGGCAGATACTAAATGCCTTCTGGTTTGGATTGAAAGATTAAGGGGTAGGGTACATCATATTGAGAAAAACATTTGGATTAGACTAAAAATGTGTAAATAAATGTGTAAAATAAAGTTATGATGCCTTCAAGGTCACCTAATCTAGCCTATCCTGAGTCAATTAAGGGCCCAAACTTGCTAAAGGACACATAGCAAGGAGTTAAAAATCGAGGTCCTTTGGCTCCTTTTCCTTGTGGTGCCGGAGTGATGCGCTGGGCCTGGAGTCAGGAAAACTTACTTCTTGAATTCAAATCCAGTCTCACACACTTACTAGCTGGAAAATGAGCTGGAGAAAGAAATGACAAACCAATCTTTGTCAAGAAAATCTCATGTGGGGTCATGAAGAGTCAAGACACAACTTAAAACAACTGAACAAAAAAAACACTGTAAAGACACTTCTGATTGACATAAGCTACCTCCAGATCAAAAAAAAAAAAGGATAATATAGGCAGTTTAACGAGAGGGGAAAATGTCTCAGTTGACAGTGGACCCTCTTTCTATGTTCACGTAGTTTTCTCTCTTCCACTAGAATAGACTATCCTAAAGACTGGAACATTTAATCTTTGTATTAAATGAGCATTTGTCTTTGGTTAAATGAGGTATTTGCCTGATTCACAGAAGGCACTTAAGCTTGTTCCCTTCTCTCCCTTTCCCATTGTATCTCTACTGCTTAGCTAGCAGTGCCTGGTACATGTTGTTTGTTAAATGAATGAATGAATGAACTGAGAAGACAATAACTATCAATCTATGTGCCTACTTTGAGGGGAGGGGATAGAACTCATTTTATTCTTTAACAAATTTTATTTATTTTTTTACTTTTACATCACATTGATTTCCAAATCACACTTCCCTCTTCCCTAACCAGAGAGTCTTCCCCACTTAACAGAATTCGAGAAAAACCACAGTTTAGCAAATCATGCAACATTCCACACCAGCTCTTCAGCTAAGAGGTGCATTTTTTCATCTTTTCTCTGGGTCCAACTTAGCCATGATAATCACACAATGTTCACTTTTTTAAATTGTTCTTTCCATTTACATTGTTAAAGTCGCTGGTCAAGTAGTTCCCCTGGTTCTGCTGATTTTTTTATCCATCAGTTCATTAAGTCTTCCCATGCTTTTTTGAATGTCTCATGTTGTTCCTTACAGTGCAATATTATTCCATTACAGTCATGTAACACATTTGTTTATTCATCCTCCTCCTTTCTCATCTATATAAAAAGATCCACAAACACAATGGGGGTATTCTTGAAAAAAATTTGACCAGGATACAGGCAATTTTTGGACAAATAACTCACTTTAGCAGATCGTATCTTCAGTCACAACTGACTCATGAAGTAAAAACTAGATCCTGCCCTTTACTTTTTGATATTTTAATTTAAAAAGATGACAATAAATGAAAAGTCATAAGGCCTAGGTGTCTCCTATGTTAAAGGCATACAAGATTTCTTAACAATATGCAGAATATAAATACCAGATGTAAACTAGGAGACACTAAAGGTGTTTCAACAGTGTCATGGTCCTGTAGAGTTCAAATGGGATACTGAAGGTGAGGCTATATGCTGTTTGAGGGTGACACCAAATTCAAAACTATCACAGGGACTCCCCAATGAGACAGTCATTCATACAACTGACTGAAAAATCTACACAGAATGAATACTGTCAGAGTATGACATCAAGTTTAATTGGCATTTTAATGCATCATTATCTCTTTAATGCATCATTATCTCATTATCATACAGACTACAATTGAAAAATAAGTTGGGCCTCAAACTAAATAGGTGCGTAGACCACATTGCATTTTAGGAATTGTATAGAAATGCCAATAATGCCCAGCTGTTTCCCCCTGCCATGAAAAGTCTATGGAACACCATGATGTCAAAAGATTGAAGTGTAAAGATGTGTGGGAGGAATAGAGTTTAAAGCAGATCAATATGAAAGTGCATAGAATTAGCAAATGCATGGGTGACTAACTAGGTAAGAGTCATTTGTATCAAAGTGAGAAACAAAATGTGGTCTTGTAAGACCCAAGGGATTTTTTTTTTGATTACCACAAAATATTAAAAAAAAAGAGAAACCCAGTATGTTGCTTACATCCTTTTCTGAAGTATTTATCAAAGTTCATGAAAAATCTTACATTCAAGGCTTCACCATAAAGGAGGGAACCCTCAATTCAGGAAAGCCAAGTCAGTGAAGAACAAATTCTGGGAAGTAAATACTTTCGAGTATGGGTCTAGAAAAGGTTTGTGCCTGTTTTTCAGGATTAGCTTAAATGGATACAAAGAAATCTGTTAGCTCCTAAGTAGGTAGACCATGCAAGATAGCCCACAAAACCAAGAGAATATTTAAAAAGAACCCTTTAGCCTTATGAAGTGTCAAGAGGCAGTAGGATGGAAAGGGGGGAAGAGGATATTACAAATCAACCTCTATACTACTATCTATAAACATAAACACTAAATATGCATTCCTTGTCCAAGAAATTATTGGAGAAAACAGAATCCACACTGCAAAACCACCACCATGAAAATAATGTGCCAGAAATCTTTGAAGGAGGTGAACTCAAAATGGTGAAGTAGGAAGAAATACATCCTAGCTCCCCTCATACAATCCCTTCACAAAGATCTAAGTGTTCTAGACTTTATTGAGTAATCTAGAAGAAAAGGAATTTTAATGAATCATTCCAGGTCAGCATAAAGAGAACAGCCAGCAAAGAGATCTATGGAGACTGGGGAAGGGATCTGGATAAAAGCACCCACAGAAAATTTCAGCACCAGGAACTGAGGACCAAGGCTGTGTACTGGGCAAAAAGAGGTGCTAGAGGCTCCCAGGCTCTAATACAAGGTGAAGGAACAAGTGCCAAATGATATTGGCTCCATTGCTCACTACTAATTTCTGGGTCACAGATCTAGGGCAGACTGAGGATGGAGTCTGCCTGGCAGGGCTTAAGAGTGTCCTGAGCAAGGAATAGGTTCTGAAACCAGTCCCAGCTGTGTGGCTCTGGTCCAAGGGCAGGAATCCTGGGCCAGAATGGGATCTGAAATCCAGCCCCTCTGATCCTGCAATGTGTCCCAACCAGTTAACAGCTGGATATCCTTTACCAAGGACAAGCACCCAGATGTGCAGTTCAAAGCCAAACACGAGGGACAGCTAGGTGGTGCAGTGGATAGAGCACCAGCCCTGGGGTCAGGAGGACCTGAGTTCAAATCCGGCCTCAGACACTTAATAATGACCTAACTGTGTGGCCTTGGGCAAGCCACTTAACCCCATTTGCCTTGCAAAAACAAAACAAAACCAAACCAAAAACAACAAAGACTAAAGCCAAAGATGAGTCAAGGCAGATGGACCCTGCCCTAGAAGACACCATTTGGGGAGCGTGAAAGTTTGTAGGCCATTCAGAATACAACTCCCAAGAAAGCAGCAGGAGAACACATGAGGACAAAAATCCAGCTCATATATTCCCCCCCCCAAAAAAAATTCATAGAGCCTGGTTCTAATGAAAAGTCAAAAATCAGAAACTAAGGTTGAATAATGGTCATGAATCCACCATAAAAAAAGTTATTATAGTGAAAGGGCATTCAAGACAAACCCAGAAAAGAATGACTCCAAAATATTTCTAAAAGAGATAATATAAAATTTAGAAAGTTACAGAAACGTGTAAAATACCTTTATCCAAGAAAATAAATCCCTGAAATTTGAGAATTGATCAAACAGAAGTCTACAGTAACTCCAGAATGCATTAAGAAATTTCAAGATAAAGTCAAGACTTAAAACAAGAAAATGTAGAACATCTTAGAGAAGGAAACAGATCTGGAAAACAGATCAAGGAGATAAAAACACCTCAAAATGAAAACTCAGCTAGGTGATGCAGTGACTCCAGCCCTGGAGTCAGGAGGACCTGAGTTCAAATCTGACCTCAGACACTTAATAATTACCTAGCTGTGTGGCCTTGGACAAGCCACTTAACTCCATTTGCCTTGCAAAAACATAAAAACAAAAAAGAGGGGCCAGGCAACAAAGAAAAGGATACAAAAATAGAATGGAGGGAAAAACAATTAACAATCAAAACTATAAATGTGAATGGGATGAACTCACCCCTAAAAAAAGAGGGTAGCAGAATAGATTAGAAAAAAACCTAAATCCCCCCAAAAAAGAACAAAATCTATTATGCTTCAGCTTGAAATAAAAAGGCAAAAGTTGCAATTATATCAGACAAAATAATAATAAAATACACCTAATTAAAATAAATAGGAACAGCACATTTTGCTGAGAGGTACCATGGATGATAATAATAATACTAATAATATAAATACTAAATAGTAATATAAGTACTAAACATAGAAGTACTAAATGGCATGGTATCAAAATTCTCAAAAGGAAAGAATTAAGTTACAAAGCTAAGTCAATGGAACCTCAAAATTAAAAGTCTCAAGAAGATAATAACCAAAATACAGAGCTTTCACTCAAAGAAAAATATAGCAAGCAGTCTGAAAGAGAAAACTGATCCAGGATCATACAAGATTCACCAACCACCAAAATAAAGAAAAAAAGAGCTTAGAATATAATATTCCAGAAGACAAAAGATCTAGGCTTAGAGCACAGAATTTACTGCTCAGATAAATCTAAAACAAAAAAGGAAGTATAAAAAAAATGAAGCATCTAAATAGAAAACTTTAAAGTTAGAAATTTTAGATTCCTAGAGAATGCTGAATGGAAATAAAAAAGAGCACAATATTTCTCAACTGTGTATCGGCATCTTTACACAAACTGATCGTTTTATCAGGACAAAACTGCCTAAACAAACACAGAAAAACAGAATTAAGGTATATATCACAGATAACGAGGAGGAAAAAATATATATTCAATTAAGGGTCTTTGAACAGGATTAAAAACCAACTGGTGACTAAATGACTTAATCCAAAAAGAATGAATCAAAGCACAAATTCTAAAAACAATTACTTCACAAAAGATGAGATAACATACCAAAATTTTGAGGTTCCATCTCCTGAACACTTTCTTTAATAAAACATCAATGAATTTGAACATTCAACTATAAAAAGAAACATTAAAACAACAAAATCTGAAGAGGGCAGAGAAATTTTATAAGGAACATAGTTAAGACCCAAATTATTTTAACATGTAGTGGGCAAGAAGAGATAACAGTGAAAAATGTTGGGGGGAAATAGATCAGGAGTAAGAAATGTTGAGAATTCAAAGGTTTATAGATAATATAGAAGTCTCATGCCCATGTAACACATATTTCTTCAAGTGCAAGCAATGCAACAACCAACCACAATTCCAGATGACCAATAAAGTATGCTACTCATCTGAAAGAGGTGAGAAACTCAGGGTTCAAACTGAATTATTATTTTTAGACAAGAGCAATTTGAAAATTTATTTAGCTCTACTAGAGATACACACTTGATATTGGGATTTTGTTTGGTTTTTTTTCCCTAATGGAGAGAGGAGAGGGGAGAAAATGGATTTTTGTTAAATTAAAAATGGAAGTGTGGTGAACTCTTCTTTTTTAGCAACCAAAAAAGAAAAAAACTTACCCAAGCCCTCTTCCCCCAACCCAAACCATCTTATACACAAAGCAATTTGGGGCTAATGTAGGTGGGAGTCATTTCCAAATCAGCTTGTACAAAATGGACTTAAAATTAAAAATTAGTCCCACATTAGAAGGCAAAGATGAGAAGATACTGCACTAAAACTCCAACCTGATTTAAGAAGACAGTTTAAAAGAGGGAAATGCATGACAGTGCTTATTGTCAGATATTTTCTAAGGAAATGTGAAAGCCTAGAAACCACCTAAGCCAACAAATACAATCTCTTTGTCAAGTGGTAAAATATGGCGGTCAAAGGCAACATCAATTTAAATATAAACTCTATTTAAAAATAATGATAGTTGGGGTGGCTAGATGTGCAGTGGATAGAGCACCAGCTTTGGAGTCGGGAGTACCTGAGTTCAAATCTGGCCTTAGATACTTAATAATTACCTAGCTGTGTGGCCTTGGGCAAGCCACTTAATCCATTGCCTTGCAAAAACTAAAATAAAAAAAAAAAATGATAGTTCATAAAATAACAAAAAGCAGTGAAGGAAAAAAACCAGGCAGCAGATGAAAGACAAAAAAAATTTTGTAGAATATTTTACTATCCATCAATGAAAACAAAACTACATTTAGATTCTAAAATAATCTCTTCAATGTAATTGTATGTGTAATTAACAGCATTAAAGAAAAAAATGAGAACAGGCGAGCTAGGTGAAGTATACATAAAGGCTGTGTGGAGATGACACAGTTCAAAGTATCAAGGGCTGTTCAATTTGAAGGTGAGAGGATCCTAGTCCACATCCTATTAACCTATGCCACTTAACATCTTTTAGGCCTCAGTTTCCTCATTTTCAAAATGAAAGTATTATACTAGATAATTTTCTAAAGTCCCTTTTCAAGAAATTTATGATCCAATTCTTTATGTGTAAAAGGCACAGCAAAAACATAAATACTATAACTATCCGTCCACAAAGCTGTTTCCTAAGGGAAAAAAAAAACCCTGGCATATGCATGCAATGGATGGTATGATGAAAGTAAGAGAAAATCATAGGCAGTTTTTTATAATTATTATTCCATACTAGACCAGACCACATCTTTAAAGTATGTAGATGACTTGAAAGTAAATCGAAACAATGTGCTCATTATTTGAACTCAAAGATTTGCCAGAAGAAATGCTACCTTTAAAGAATTTTCAATAAAGCTCTCTCCCATGACTAAGTCAAAAATCACAAAGATTACTAGAAAACAGTAGTAAACACTGAGCCAAGCCACAAAATAGGAAGATGTATGCTATTCAAGGAGTCTTGTGTAGTGGATAGATCACAGGTTCTGAGGACAAGAGTTCAAATCCAGCCTCAGACACTTGGGCAAGTCACCTAACCTTAAACACCTTGCATTCAGTACCATCTCCAGTCATCCTGATCCCTATCTGGTCACTGGACCTAGATGGCTCTGGAGGAGAAAGTGAGACTGATGACTTAGCACAAGCACCCCCCTTAATCAAATCCAATTCATGTGCTTATTATGACATCACCTCCCTGATGAAGTGGCCTTCTTTGAGAATGAAGGACAAAATACATCAAGGTAAAAGACAAATAAAAGTCTCCAGAATTTTCCATCTGTAGATGGAAAACTAAGGTTTAAGGGCAGCTAGGTTGCACAGTGGATAGAGCACCAGCCCTGGAGTCAGGAGGACTTGAGTTCAAATCCGGCCTCAGACTCTTAACAATTACCTAGTTGTATGACCTTTGGCAAGTCACTTAAGCACACTGCCTTGCAAAAAAAAAACACAACAAAACAAAAAATTTAAAAAAACAAACAAAAAAAACACCCACCTGAGGTTTAACCAAGAATACATGGGGAACTGTTACCAGAAAAGAAAAAACATAACAAAAACTATGAATGGCTAAGTGCGAAGACCTATCACTGCACAACTTGCATACTCTATTAGTATCCATGAAAATGTCTGGATCTATACGAGGAAGGCCCATGGAAATACATAGTGGATACCTGTTGTAAATTCATAACTATGATTAGGTCACCCCCTAGCACTGAGGGGGTTTTGATGAGCTATAAATCTACATTGTTTGATTTACGTGGTCAGAGATTCATCAAAGTTCTTAAGTTTCAGCAATAATTCTTCTGCAACCCAGGTGTAGCTGTGAAAAACAAATACTTGATTTCAGCCCAGCAGCCTGATGGATATCCTCATTCTTACTGGTGATTGTAGATGATACGTAGAGACAATGCCTTGTGTTAAGTTCATTGATGTACATTCACTACATTAAAAAAATGTGTCAACATAGCAGATTCAATGTTCCATTCCATCATAGGTTGTATCTTAGAACTGATTTTAATTTTAGAAAGTTTAAAAAAAAAGGCAAGTTAATAAAAGGACTTCAACTATCCATTCCCTACCCCCAAAACTCTGTAACAGGAAGGAAACTGTATCTCTGCAATAAAATGAACTTTCTTAAGTTAATTGGATTTAAAAGACTACTGCAAGGCTTGATGGAAATGTGAATGTAACATGATATGGGGCCTAAGTAGTAATTAAAACACTGAACAAAAATGTTCAATGAGAAGTCATAATTTTGCAGCTACTTCTGATCGGGCATTTATTTGCCATATCTCATCTTCAAAAAAGTAAAATGTGTAATCCTCACAAATTTATCTTTTTTTATCAACTTAAATCAAATACTTTAATAATTCAACTGTTCTAATATTATGTTACAACTATTCTTAGAGACTATGGACTTAAAAGTCTGTTTCTACTCTTATATCTTGGGGCAAAGACAATTCAATTAATACATCTGAAATAGTATACAAAAAAACTTAACTCACCTACCTATACATCCTGTGAAAGAGCATCTCTAACTGGTTATCAAACTATTCAACCAGTAGTTAATAAGACAGATTTCTATACATCTAAGTGGGTTGGAACCGAAACAAGGTCTCTGAAAAGGCCAGTGTAAGTAACAACTTTAGATAGCTGCAAAACTATTGTCAACAGCTGCCACTACAAATGTTGCTTCTTAATTCCCCTAAAAAGATTTTAAGTAATAGATGAGCAATTCAATCCCAAATATTTTGTTATTTTCACAAACAACTAATTTGGTATTTCCAATACATAAAAAAATAAGCTTACAAGATCCCTATGAAGGTCACAGTCCTTAATAAGTTTCAAAGATAGCAGATATCTAAATAAATTATACATAAAAAAGAATATAAGGATATTGAGAACCAGAAGGAACCTCAGAGGTCAAGTCCAACTCCTTTATTTTACAGATGAAGAAACTGAGGCCCAGAGGTTAAATGACTTTCCAAGGGAACAGAGGCAGTAAATGGAAGAGTCAGGATTTGGAACCAGGTCTTCTGAACTTACCAATGAACCATGCAAGTCTAAAACATAAGATCATTTTGAGGCACTGACATAATTTTTCTAGTACCTCAGAACCAAGGACTCAAATTGTATATTTAATTAAATTATGTACCACTCATGTATTTATGCCATGTATTTAATTCTTTGTTTCTTTTAACAAAGAAGTCTTAATTTTTAAAATTACATATTTATCTGAACAAAGGGATACAAATGGGCATGATCCTTAGTTTGAGATCCTGAATTCAAAGTACTCTTTAAAATCCTGAAATATTTTTAAAAAAATTTAAAATGCTTACCATTGCATGATAGTTCCATATTAGTTTCAAGCATACAAGAAGCTTTATGTTTATATGTAATTTTATGATTTTTAAAAAACAATTTAGGTTGTAAATTATATTTAAAGGAATAGAATTTTTTTTATTTTAATTCTATAAAGTTTATAATCTTATTTCTAGAAGTCATATTCAATTTCATAGGCTCTGAAATAACTGCATCACACTATTTTAAATGGTGTAATGCAATTTTTCTGAGCTTTATATTTACTTTTATGGATATTTTTTAAAGTTTTCAAAGTATATAAAGACTTTAAGATATTCCATATCATCTTTAAAAAAACCAAATCTTATATCTATTTATAACAAACTTAATGGACTGAAAAATAAACAATATAGATTCTTAGGGTATTTTTCCCTTTTTCACTATATTCCTATGTTATCACTGTTCAGCAACTAGTCATTTTATAATAGCTACTGCTTTAAATCTGATAATGATGCACTTAAATGAAATATTAAGTGCTAAAGAAGAAGCATCAAAATATACTGAGTTAATATGAAAATTACCTTAATTAAAAAAAGATAAGCCACATCAATTTAATTCCATATATATGGTACTACCTATTCAATTTATTAAAAATTTTAATAAACATAATAATCAAACTAGAGCTCCAAACTTATGCTGTTCTCTTAGAAGACACTACTTTAAAAGACACAGAAGAGACTGCCTTATAACCAAAAAAAAAATACAAATACTGGCTGTAAAAATGGAGAAATAAAAGGACAAATCTAGTTGTCTAAAAGACAATTCACTGTACACATTTTATTTACAGTTTTGTACACTGTCTTAATATGAATGGGACCGCTTTTCTATTTGAGCCATTTTTTTAACCAAAGCAAAATAACCTAAGTAATACAAAGTGTTAAAATACAGCATAAGATACAAAAACAGACATACTATATCTAGTCAGGAATGTAATTATGATGTTACATTTTTTAAAATCCACAATTATGTTTAGGAAATCACACAAACATAGATCACTGATTTGACTGAAATGCATAAATTTGTAGCAAAGCTCTAATGTTATAAAAAACCAAAAAAAATTACCAAAGAATGGACAAAATTAATGTTTATTCCACCTTTATGTCATATTCCCAGATCCTTCACCAATGTTACATGAGCAAAAAAAAAAAAAACCAAACAAAAAACCAAAACAAAACAAAAAAAACCCAAATGAAATCAGAATCACTAATGTTATCAAGTAGGGAAACAAATAAATTAAATCTAGCAGCCATCAGCATAGATTACAGCAAAAAATAATGCTGTAAAAAAGAAACAAAGAAAATTGCTAGAAAATGGTATGCATCATACTCTTCCAAACCAGTAAAATATGTTACCGCATACAATGCAATGTACAACAGAAGTAATTCTCTGTAAGGTAAAGAAATGCAAGTTCTTTTCTGAATATTGTGGATAGATAAATGTTTTTGTAATAGTAATGCTTCTACTAAGCTATTACAGAGTGGGCCAGGAACACATTTATGGATTCTGGGGATGATGTGTACTGTAATTCTTTGATTGGGATAATAGTTACTCTAGTCAAAATAGAAAAAAATTTGAACACAGAAGTACAAGACAAAGGCGAATGAGACTTCTCATATATCTTAGCAACATTTAGATGGAAATCAAATTTAAATGCAGTCCACTCTGCTTTTGAAGAGGCTTTGGTTCAGCTCCCAAATCTCGATTGCTTGACGCAGTCTCCTATGAAAGAATACTCAGAAGGTGTCTCCTTAAACAACAAACCTATTTTTAGTGGTGGAGCCGCTCTTAGTAGCTGTGTCTGCATGGGACTGATAACCAATCACTATCTTTGGAGGAAGTCCTAACCTTTCCTTGTATACCTTCCTGAAAAGGAGAAAAAGGAAAAAGGATGCCATTACTTTTGTATTCACAGAAAAAATATTTTATGTATCATTATTCTTCCAGGCAAGAAGGTATACTAGTTAAAATAAATGCATGCATTTCTTTTTTCCATTTATTGATATTTACACATTAACTTCTCTTGCTGATAGTTTCATATGAAACTGCCCAATTTTAACCAACAAAATAGCAATGCACCTGAAGATCTGCTAAACTTTGTAAAAAAATTTGTTGAAACAAATGACTTTCACTGCCAAATGGTGATACCCATAAGCTCCCCTTGACAGAAGGTATATCTAAAATGTATTTTAATTTAATAACTAGTATATTTAATAATACCACTAATATCATATATATTTAAGATTCTTTGGCTATAGAAATATGCATGTCTTGGTTTTTACTAAACTCATTAATGTATTAAAAAAAACACAACTACTATCATTCATTCAATTGTGATGATACTTAATCATTTGTGGGAGACTTAATATCATTTAGTAGCCACAGCCAAGTTAGGATGAGAGATCATTATATTACATCAGGGCTATTTTTAAAAACTGATAAAAACAAATTTTGTTTATAAAATCTGAAAATTTCTAGAGTCTATGAAAGTCAATTTAAAATAAGTGAAAATATTTACAGATAAAAATGTTTAAAGACTATGGACAAACAGAAAATACTTAAAAAATACTACCTGTTTTGATCTATTAATTTTTAAAAAGATATGCCTTCACCAATGCAGAATGAATGACAAGTCATCTCTGACTTAGAATCTTTTTTACTGATGTTGTTTTTCATTTGTGCAAGGAAAAAGGGTTATAGTGATTAGCCCAAGGTCACACAGCTGAGTAACTATGAAGTATGGGAGGCTGGATTTGAACTCAGGTCCTCCTGACTTCAAGGACCATGATCTACATACTGCACCATCTAGCTGCCCCTCTGACTTAGAATCTTAAGAAAGATTCATGAGGCACTTACAAACTGAGATACTGCATCTCACTTATTACTTGCTGCAAATGTACAAAAGCTATCTGAAATAAAAAAATTCCTGCTGAATTTTTAAAGTAATAACAATATTACTTTAAATGTGTTTATAAATACAGAATGCCCAAATAGACAATTATTCATCTATAGCACTGGCCTTGGAGTCAGGAGTACCTGGGTTCAAATTCAACCTCAGACACTTAATAATTACCTAGCCGTGTGGCTTTGGGCAAGCCACTTAACCCCATTGCCTTGGGAAAAAAAATCTAAAAAAAAAAGTAAAAAGCATTCTAAAGGAAAATCTAGCCTGAAACCTGTCCATATTTTTGATCTCCTTAACTAAACCCTTACCTCTCTTACCATACCCCCCTCTCATCCATCCCAAGATACCCCCCCCCCCGAATTAAGAATCATGTTTTGGCAATGTATACAACTGACTATTTCAAGGGTCAGTGATTTCAAAAGTAGAATCACTGATGATAATACAGTAATGAAAAGTATTGGTGAACAAAATTTTGTTACAACAGCACTCCATACGATGGCAGAAAATTTAAGTGATTTTCTATCTGTGAGAGACAGAACAGTAAATCAAGTGTAAGAAAAGAACCACGTACTAGTAAAATAAGAATGTAAATTCTTGAGAATTTGTTAAGGATGAAAATGAAAAAGGTTCATTAAAAACTAATGGAAAGCGCTAAAGTATTCCAAGTCCATATAGCTAAGTTAATTTTCAAGCTATAAATAAAAATATGCTTCCTCATTCTTTAAAACCCTAGAATATTAATAAATATTTTGAAATGCAGCTTACCCTATATGTGTAACAGCTTCTCTGTTTTCACACTCAGTAGTCCATATTGCTATCTTATCGCCTTTAGCTCTAACATTAACAACAGCTCCACACACATCATCACTGTAGTCATCAAATGACTCCCCAATAAGGCACAGCAGCTAACAAAGAAAAAAAATCTCCATTACAAATTACACATAACATTGTATAGATAGCTCTTCAAACTTTAAGTCAACATTTATCAAGTGCCTTCCCTGTGAAGAGTACAGTTCCGATATTCTGCTTTTAAATTAGCCCTTTATTTAGTTATTATGTACAAATATTCAAATAACTGAGAAACAGATGAAATTCAACTCACAAGAAAACCTACTATAAACTGCTAGATTCTCTGATTCTTGCAGGAAAAAGATCAATAACATTTATATATGCAGTAGATGATAGTTAACATTTCAAACTTTTACTAGGCTACAAATTAACAAGAATTTTTTACAAATTGGGATTTAAACTGTTTTCAACAAATAGTCTCTTAAAAGGGGAAAAAGAAGGTAAGCTAACTTGGATAAAGGCAAAATACTTCTCTCCTAGGATACTTAGGATGATTCATGAATCAAGCAAATATATTTCCTAAAATGTATTAGTTAAATGATTATATTAGCCAATATAGCAATTACTCACATTTTCTCAAATGGATGTTTCTTATTATCTTTTCAAACAAGGGATTAGAACATTTAATGATACATTGTTTTCAAAACATTAGAATATCACCAGTACTCTAAAATTGACTTTTGTAATATTATTTCTAATTTTTTAAAAAATCTTACTGTCTCTAGCCAAAAGCGATCAAGGTCACTTCGTCTCTGCTGTTTGTTTAATGTAATTAGCCATCGTCCTCCTCGTTTGTTTTTTTCATCTTCCCACATAGGCTCGATCCCATCCTGTAAAATTAAAGGGCAGATTATCAGAAACAGCATCTTAAAAAAGAGTTACTAGAGTTCAAACCAAAAATAACAATTCCTTGTTATGTAGGTTTGCAAACAGAAAACTCCCTTCATCTCAATAATCTTTATAAATATTCCCACAAAACAGGAACTTAAATAAATCCATTAATGCATAGTTCCTTGAAACTATAGCACCATTACATATTACATTTTACATAAAGTTTTTAGTTCCTTATTTCTAAAATATACCTATAAATTTATTTGGCAATGCATATATTTATATATGCATAATATTTGCATATTGTTAGATTATGTTTCAAAGTTGTATTATGACAAGATTTCTGAGCTTATATAAATGATTCACGTCCACTCAACTAAAGTCAGCAATTAATAAGTCATACCTTAAAAAGTGAGTAGTCACAGCCAGGCATTAAATTACTAGACAGCTGGATATGGTTGTATAAACTATGTAAAAGAAAATGACAGTTATGAACAAAAGAAATTGAGGCAGATTTAAAATTTAAGTACCACCTTTAATGACTATGATGAAAACATAGATCACAAAATTAGATATTTAAAACTCATGCTTTATCAATTTAAATGGCTTCTTAATCAGAATTTCATTCAAGAATGAAGCTCAAAATATATCTTTCTGATAGTATGAACTGTCTAATGGCTCTGTAATGCCAAATAGCCAAATGCATCACAATATCTGACCTAACTTGATTTATTTACTATAATAAGAACAGTGGGGTATATGTAGGAGTTTAATGAGTTTACATGAAGACTTAAACATTTAAGTAAAATGAATTATTTAGCTTGGAGCAGAAAGCTATACAATGATTTTTCTTGTTTTTTAAGTGATGTAGAATCACAAACTCTCAAACAGTTGAAGGGATCTCAGAATTCATCTAGTTCAAAGATGTCTGGCTAAGAACCCTTACTACAATAGCCCTTGTTACCCAGACTTTGGCTTTGATAACCAACCCTGCACACTTGCCAAGGCATTTCATTATGCCTTTGAATCATTCTAATTGTTAAGAAGTTTTTCACCCTTAATCAAGGAAATGTATTTCTAAATTTGTTTCTGCAACTCAAAGGTGTTCCTGTTCCTAGTTCTTCTCTGATGTCTGGACAAATCTGTCCACAACTTCCTTCCATATTGGTAGTCTTTCAAATATGTTAAGTGGCTTAGACCAAATCTTTCCCATTTCTGGCTAAATTTCTTCAGATCTTTCACTTGATCCTTTATATGGTGTAATCTCTAAGACCATCCCTTCTCAACCTCTTCTAGGTGCACTCTAGGCTGTCAATGTACATCCTAAACTGTGTCATGTATAAGTGAAAAGCATCATTGCTTTTCTGAAATCTTGGTTTCTCTGGACACTGTGTCCCTCTTCATGTAGCTAAATTTGCATTCCCTTTTGGGTTTCAAATCATACTGCTGAGATAAGGATTAACTTTACAAGAAGATGTTGAGTAGTGATTTAGTAGTAGTCTATGTTGGGAGAAGGCACAAGAAATAGGGTAAAAAAAAAAAGATTTTGATAGATACAAGAAAGATATTGAACACAGGGCAATAAGAACACTGAAATAGTACTCAAATTCCCAAAGATATTCAAGAGACCAGAATGGAGAGTAGCCATCTGGGATGATACAGGTACTCACTTCACTGGAAAAAGGGGGCTGGACTAGATGACCTCCTGTTCTACCCCTTTCAGTTATATGATCCTGTCAATGAATTATGGACTCCCTATATGACAATTTGGGGGAGGATATATTTCACACAGATTAAAAATACAAGCTAGGCAGGAACAATGAATATAATAGTGAGTTCTTAACTTGATCTTATAAGAAAGCTCTACATAAAGCTTTCAAACCCTTAAATAACCTAAGATTTTTATTAGTGGAGGTAGTCCCTCCACCAACATAAACTGATCTGGTGGTTGCAATGGTCTTAAATAACTCTTTGATGAAACTAGTAATGAATCTCTCTACCCTAGACAGGCTGGTTCCTGAATGAGGGACAGAAATGATCTGTCACCAGACATTTATTTTCCACCTTTATGGAATCAGATGAAGTCTGACTTCTGCTGAGCTGAATCAAGGTTACTTCCATGTCAGAATGAGCCAGCAACTAAAGATTAAGTCTCAGAGAGTTTTCCTCCAAAAATTTAACTTAGAGGAAAATGCCTCAAGAAAAGAAAGAATACAAACATTGCTCTATTTAATTCTCTAGACAATTTAGATGAGTCTAAGATAAGAGTCTGACAAGTTATGGTTTACATGTATCACAAAACATTTTTAGGTGAGACATTGTTCTGGAAATGAAGGGTACCTTGGAATTGTGATATACAAATCTGCTTCCATATTATAATTCCTCTGTCACATAAACAGAGTAATAAATTGAAGTGCCATGGGAGCACTGTGTCATAATTAACATACCTCTCTAAGTAAGGAACTATATTATTCACTATACAATCAAGTCCCTCCAGTATCTTAATGGGAGTAAGACACATTACAATTCTTCTACCTGCCCTTAAGTTTTCAGGTGAGTATAAACTGTCTCACTAAAAAAGGAATCCTGGAAAACGCACCAAATCTTAGAAAGTCAAGTCTCTGATCTCAACAATGTAAGGTCCTTTGGCCACACCTGCTGGCCTCTCCAGAAAGCAGTTGGGATGAAACTTAATGGAAAGCAGAGGAAGAAAACTATATGGTTAACAGAGAAGTAAAAGAAATATAAACTATCAATAGCCACATGAAAAAAATTACTTCAAATTTAGTATAAATTAAAACACTTTTTGGTGTCCCCTTACATCCATCAAAATGGTAAAGATGATGAAGCACCAAAATAACGTTGGAGAGCCCAAGGGAAGACAAACATCCTTAATAATAGTAATGCAAAGTGTCATTTGGTCTCACAGCTCTGGGGGAATAAAATGTAATTATAATAAGAAGACCCTGAATTTTTATTTTCACTCACTAATTTCATTTCTAAGTATATACCCTAAAGGATTGTCATATAACAAAAGAAATGTTCACCAAAATACCAAAATATTTAAAGAAACCCTTGAGAAGCTAAACTCCTCCAGAAGACCCTTTCCTCTATAACTCTCTGCAGTTTGGTTTCTAATGTTAGCATTCAACTGTAACTACTCCCTTCAAAAGTATCAATGACCTTCAATTAACAAAGTCTTTTTTTTCATTCCTGGTCATCCTCATCTTTTCTCGATACTGCTCTGCAGTTCTCCTATCTGTCTAGCTGCTCCTTCTCAGTCTCCTTTATAAGATGTATTTACATCCTGTTCCCCCAAGTATCTAGGAAGATGTTCAATAATTGGATTCTAGACCAATGGCTAGGAGAGCCTGAGTTAAAGTGGTCGCTTTAAAGTAGAAGAGAGAAAGGGTTAAATGTGGGAGTCTTGATTATATAGTACATTATTAAATTTGTGAGCATTTCAAAGAAAGCATTAATAGGCCATAGCAAAGCTGACTTATTTTCTGATATCAAATTTCTCATGACATTCTTGTGAGAGGAAAAGGAAAAGAAAAGGGGAAGAACAGGGAAAGAAGTATAGTGGATACTGAAATGGTGGAAGTACTCAGGGTCTTTTCCTGTGCAAAATTTTAAACAATGACACGATGACAGAATGTATGGCATGTTCATCAAATCTGCAAATGACAAGTTTTTTCCAAATGAGTCAATCAGAGGCCAACAAAGATCCTGACAGGCTGAAATGATAAGGATGGATAATGAGCTGAAACTTATCATGGTTAAGAAGTGAAATCTAGCATTTCAATAAAAACCACAACTGTACACTATAATAATAACAAGATATAGTCAGAAAGCCATCAGAAATCAAAATACCTGATCGAATAAAATAAAAATACTAATACATCCACCAAAATATAGAAAATGTGTCTTTGATAAAACAAAAGAAAATGTAAAAGAATGAAAGAATTATTATTTAACAAATAAAGGCACTGTAACCAAGCACTTTACCAGTTCTATCTCACTGAAGGGGCAAATGCTGTTAAACTTCATTTTTCATTGGAGGAAACAGAGGCCAATAGAAATTAAATAACTTTCTCAGGGTTACAAAGTTGGTAAATACCTGGGGTAAGATTTAAACTCAGGTCTTCCTGATTCCAGGTCAGGATTCTCTATCACCTAGGTGATTTAAATCTACATCTCTCATACTAAAAAAAGCTTAAAACAAAAACAACAAACTCCATAAAAGAAAGGCAATATACTAGGGACTAATTATGTTGTTCTATTGTTCGATTGAATAGAGGAAATTAAATGAAATGGTCAATCACCAAATATAAAACAAATTATTAATAGTCATTTGAAAACATACTCAAACTCAACATTAATCAGAGGTCAAGTAAAAACTTCTGAGATTCTACTTTACACATCAAAACAGCAAAAATAACTAAAAGCAATGAAATACAATAGTCTTATATATTCAATAACTCAAAGTACAACTGCAAACCAAAACAATCATTTTTGTAAAACAACCTTGTTCTACAAAGAAAAAAAGCACAAAAATAATTAAGCTCATTAATCTAATAATTATATTGCTTAAATTACTATTGATTTCCTGAGTTTTAACAAAATAAAGAGCTGTTACAAAATTTTCATAAGCATATTATTTCCCACAGGAAAAATGAAAGAAATACACTATGATAAAATATTTTCATATACAAGGAAGTGGGCCACCTAACTGCAAAATGGAAAATTCTTTTTTTAAATATGTTTATACGATTACCCATGACCTTTAAAAAAAAGTGAAGAACAATGAAGAAACAATCCTGAGTCTTAGAAAACAACTGAAAAAACCTTAAGAAATGTATGTTTTATAAATTTCATAAAATGTTTACTTAAGGGGTGGCTAGGTGGCACAGTGGATAAAGCACTGGTCCTGGAGTACCTGGGTTCAAATCTGGTCTCAGACACACTTAATAATTACCTAGCTGTGTGGCCTTGGGCAAGCCACTTAACCCCATTTGCCTTGCAAAAGAAAAAAAAGTTTACTTAAATATTTTTTGTTAAAAAAAGAAAATATCTAGGTATTTTAAGGGACTATGAGCTCAATGAGTCAAGCAGGGTAATATGGCATTTAAAAGAGCTAATCTGATTTTAGTAGTACTGAAAGAATAGAGCAGTACTGTTCAGACATACTGACAAGCTGACTTCACCTTGTTTGAAGGTTGACCATGAAGAGGGGAACCCAAAAACATGCCATGTGAGGTTGATGAAACTGATGTGTTAAGACTAAATGTAAGACTTGGGAGGAAAAGGATAGCTTTTTTTCATATATTTTAAGTTTCCTTATATTAGACAAATTAAGTTTATTCTGTTTGGAACCAGAAGGCAAACTGGTATCAGATTTCAGTTTAACCCAAAAATTGAATTGCTTGGAGCATAGGTCACAGATGGGTCAGAGGGATTGAATTCTATGACCTGACAGATTCTTTTCAAGGCAAGGTTCCTGGGGACTATATATTATATTCCAAGGATGTATTGATCAACTCCAACTTTAACTAAAGTCCTAATCCACGTTTTATTCTGCTCAGCTATTTGGCTTAGAGTGAAAAGAAATCAAGAAAAGTTATTGTTTTCCCAGAAGCACAAAAGAGGTAAAAAAAAATTATTATTGATTTGGCTTCTCTTATAAGTTTGATCACTATTTTTCACTAAGGTAAAAATTAGGCAGGCATATATAAAACATCCCAGATTGAGGGCAGCAGCATATGAGCAGGATTAAAAGAGGAATGATTCAAACCCACTTTGCTTCCCTCCAAGGCACTAATATTGACAAAGTTTGAATTACACCGTCAAATAGTTTCAGGGGCAGGAGGGGAAAAAAGTATGAAACTTTAGTCAGGAGCTGAAAGGGTGCCAAGAAGGGAAGATTCCTAGAACTTATATATGTAAATCTTGGAAAGTAGGAAAGAGTTTTTTTAAAATTCACATTAATCAGATCAAAGAATGAATTTACAAGACAGAATTGAAAAAATGGCTAATGATCCCAAACTGCCTAAAAAATGTATCACCATCATAAAAGTAAACTAATTTATAGTTTAGAAACAACCCCAAGATGAAAGATTACTTACGCCCAGAAGTCCTCAACAGTATCAAACTTAGAGATCAGACGAAGGTTGGCTTGCCAAGTTTTACTCTTATCATTTTTAAAAAACCAGAGTGCCCATCTGGAAATTTACAAAAAAAGAAAAGTTAACACTGAAATTAGAGGTGAATACAGTAATGCACATATTTTTTTATTCAAATAAAAATTTAATAAACTTTATATAGGAATTAAGGAAAATGACGCTGACTTTTCCACTGAAGATTTAAGAATTAAGAGTTCTAATCTATCCTACAAATACTTGCAATCTTGCAAATTTAATATATTATATATTTATACATCATATTACATATACATATTTGTAATTTAACTGACCGAACTAATTTGGAAAGAAATGGTCTAATTAAAATTTCGATTCTTAACTCAAGTACTAAAATTTTTAAAGGGAGTTTTCTAAAATTATGAGCATCCAAAATTGTATCAAGCTATAATCCAGTAAAATTCTCATATCACAAAAAGTCATTTTCTTTCAACTGTCCTTTTTCTAGCTGATATTTATTTCCTGAGTTATCACTACAACCTAGAATTGTGTTGTAAATTCTAATCTATGAATTCATCTTATAGAACTGTTAAGGAAAAGCTGATAGACAAATCAAGTGTGATTAATCAAGAATTTTATAAGCACATTAAACAGAATACACAAAGACCTTTTTCTCCTTCTAGTCATTCAGAGGCAAGCAATTCTTTTTAGTCAAGAGTATATTGACTTTGATGGGGGCTATTATCAATGGCTAGGGACCAATTGTAATTGGGATTGCCAGTAAATTATTTTTAGAAGGATTACTACTACTTGATATTTCACTATTGAAAAATATGCAACCAAATTGCTATAAGGGAAAAAAAATTATGGGAAAATGGGATTCAGTATGTATAAGTTATATAGGTATAGCTTACAAACAATAGTAAAAGAGACAATATATATCATGATGAATACAGTTCTAGTCTTAGATTTAGGACAATATGTCTTCAAACCCTGTCTCTTACACATATACAACTAACTCTGTAGTCATAAGCAACAATGAACTTGGCCAGATGCTGATCTGCATCAAAACTAATGGAAACCATACATCTGGTACACAAAAGCATCTGACTCATACTTTACATTTAAAGATATCATTAAGTATTAGGAACTTCTCATTAATGATATAAGACTACTCGGCAGAGATCATTATCTTGAGGTCATCAAGCTTGAGTATGTCAACAAAAACATCTTAGACTCAGGAGTCCTGAATTTAAGTGTCATTTCTGATGCTACCAATTATAAATGACCAGCCAAGTCCCTTCATTTCTCTGACTTGTTGCCTCGTTTATTAAATTGGGAATAATAATAATAATAACACTTCAAAGTGTTGCTAAGGAAAAGCCTTAGTACACATCCAACTTAAGTCAGTTACCAAGTTCAAATGTAAACAAACTCCTCATTCTGACAATCCTGGATCCTGGAGGGGTACATTACTATACCCTAAAATTTCCCCTTTCTCTTGAAAAATACACCATTGACTGAGGATCATCAAAGATTACTTGACTTTGAATCTTGAATTGGGCAACTAATATTTAGGAACTGATACAAGGTGAATATTACTTTGAGGCTTATGGTCCATAAAAAAATGGATGCAATAGCCTTTGATCCAGCAATACCACTACTGTGTCTATACCCTGAAGAAAAGATGAAAAAGGGTAAAAACATCACTTGTACAAAAATATTCATAGCAGCCCTGTTTGCGGTGGCAAAGAATTGGAAATTAAGCAAATGTCCTTCATTTGGGGAATGGTTTAACAAACTGTGATATATGTATGTCATGGAACACTGTTGTTCTATTAGAAACCAGGAGGGATGGGAATTCAGGGAAGCCTGGAGGGATTTGCATGAACTGATGCTGAGTGAGATGAGCAGAACCAGAAAAACACTGTGCCCCCTAACAGTAACATGGGGGTGATGATCAACCTTGATGGACTTGCTCATCCCTTCAGTGCAACAACCAGGGACAATTTGGGGCTCTCTGCAATGGAGAATACCATCTGTATCCAGAGAAATAACTGTGGAGTTTGAACAAAGACCAAAGACTATTACCTTTAATTTAGAAAAAAAAAACTGATGTTATTATCTGATCTTGTTATCTCTTATACTTTGTTTCTTCCTTAAGGATATGATTTCTCTCTCATCACACTCAATTTGGATCAAGGTATACCATGGAAACAATGTAAAGACTTGACAAATTGCCTTCTGTGGGGGGTGGGGGTAGGGAAGTAAGATTAGGGGGAAAATTGTAAAACTCAAATCAAATAAAATCTTTAATAAAAAAAAAAGAAAATAGATGCAAGAGTAAGAACCCTGATAGTATATGACTTCTGTACTACCTTCAGAAAATTATCAATGACTCAAAACACACACACAAAGAGATAACAGTAAATGCTTGCTGACTTAGAAAGTCATTATCTTTCTAGTCTTCCCTGTAGTCTTCACTACACCACACTTTCTTTCTAGTCTTCCCAAATAACTAGTTTGCTTCTGGATCAAAGGAGTTAATATTTAGCAGAGTTCTTGGCTTACTCCCTTCCTTTGTTTAACACTTTTTTTGGGTCTTTTTTGTCTTTTATCACAGTTTATAACATAAGGCTATGGCATTTTTATTTGAATATCATCACTCATTGGAATGTACACTCTTTAAAGGCAAAATCAATGCATTATTTTTTTTAATATTCATATTTCTAACATCCAATAAAATGGCAAAGATAAAAAAACAGGAAGAGTCAGACAACACTGGAGTGTATGTGGAAAGACATCCCACCAACATATTACTGTCCAAGCTGTTAACTTGTAAAAACTATTCTGGAAAGCAATTTGGAATTATGCCACAAAAGATCCTTTGACCCAGAGATTCCACTAGTAGGTACAGATCACAAAGATTTCATTAACAAAAAGGCAGTAGTATAAACACCAAAACATGCACAGCAACTCATTTTGGAAGATAAGTCAAAATAAGCAGAGTTAAAAAAAAAAAAGAAAGTACATATACACTAACTAAAGAACAGGCATAAAACAAATGAAACTGAATGCTATGAAATTATGACAAACAAGCATGGTCCCAAAGCTTATATGGAAGAGATAACTCTACTCTTCCTCCAATATATATCTGCAGATAAGATCTGGGATTATAGGTATGAAAAGTTACATAGTGTTCTTTTTTAATGTGTTGATTTTTATCTCATTTAAAAAAACCTGTTATAAGAAACTGATAGATAAAAACACAGGAATAAAATTTTATTTAAGAATGTGTATTTCTAGTGCCTAGTATGTTCAAAATTCAACTCAAAAACATTGTGTCCTATTTAGTTAACTGTACAAACGAGAGCTCCACTGCATTCAAGCTCTATCTGGGTCATGTAGAATGTCCTGTACCATTGGGCCATTTAAGCTAAAATTTTAAAGTTCAATTAATTGAATAGACAAATGCAAGTACCTGAATTATTTATGATGTAGAAAAAAGATGACAAGACAAGAAGGACACATACACAAAAAGATTAAGGACTAAAGATTACAGAATATCTTTTTAATGGTTATAAACTTCTAAGAAGCACCCAAGTATAACAGAGCTAGTTTTGGAAACAGGAAAACCTAGATTCAAGCCTTTCTTCTAAAATACTCTATAAGACTACAAGAGATAAGGAGAGGGAATTGCCACTGTAGCTCTTTCCTACACTGATACCCTGGAACTTTGTACAAAACAAATCAAACTTTCCAGGACATGCTCAAAAGGCTTACCTGTTCTGTAGTGGATGTTTAACGTAGTGTTCAGGGTTGGCAACCTCCTGATTGGTTTCAGTTTTTTCTTCTTCTGCAGGTGGGGGATTAGGAGTGGTGGTGGTTTCCTACAGAAAAATATCCAATTATTATATGGTTAAAATCTGGTCTACAATAAATTTCATTTAACCTAATCTTCAAATATCAACTCCATTTTATAAGCAAAGGTATCGAGATTAAATGTCTTACAAAATTCTTTAGGGGCAGCTAGGTGGCACAGTGGATAAAGCACTGGCCCTGGAGTCAGGAGTACTTGGGTTCAAATCAGGTCTCAGATACTTATTAACTAGCTGTGTGGCCTTGGGCAAGTCACTTAACCCCGTTTGCCTTGCAAAAACTTAAAAATTTTTTTTTAAATGTTTCTGAATTCCAAATTCTTTCCCTCCATTTCCCCCAACCATTGAGAAGACTATTTTATTATTCATGAAATCATGCAAAAATTTCTTATTAGCACTGTTGCCCCTCTCTCCCCGAAAAAGGCACAAAAGCTATGCTTCAAACTACATTCAGAGTTCATCAGTACTCTCTGGAGGTAGATGGCATTTTCCATCATGAGTTCTTTGAAATTGTCCTGGATTATCTTATTGATCGAAGAAGCTGGTTTTTTCACTGTTGATCACACAATATTGCTGCTGTTTATGATGTTCTCCTGGTTCTAGCTTAACTTCATTTATATCTGAATCATATGAGTCGTCCAAGGTTTTTTTTTTTCAGGAAACCATCTGTCATATTTTCTATATAGCACAGTAGTAGAACATCAGTCACATAAACAACTTGTTCAATCATTCCCCAGTTGAGAGGCATCCCTTCAATTAGCAATTCTTTGAAATAGGCTCGCATCTTATTTCAGCAAGCCCCATAGTTCAGACATTATCAATAGCCCAAAGTTCTGACTTTACATGGATATGAATACATTTTTTACAATCGTAATTTAATTGAAGCCTAAATTCAACAGCCATTTAGTAAGTGGCTCTTAGAAATAAGTTTCTCTTCTAGGCTGACATCACCAAGAAAATTGATTATAAATTAATTCTATTATCAAGTTAACTATTCCTTAGACCTTTCTTCATGTGAAAAACCTTACATATTACTAGAAACACACATAAACTTTTAGTTAAAAATTTGAAAAAATAAATTGAAAACATTTTATAGGAATCTATCTTATATGAACAAATATTTTTTCTGAGCTTAATTCTTGCATATGAATACCACAAAAATCTAACGATCAGGAAAGAATCTGCTGACTCAAAAGTCTATAATTATATAGTTTCCCCTTTTCCAAGATTCTTTCCAAGAGTCTTCACAGGCATCATCATAGGAGATCATACCAGAGGGAGAAGGCAGGTGGGTTAGAATACATGGCCATTACATTGTTGCAAGCAGTTTTTCATTTGATTACAGAACTCCAATTGGAAGGAAGAGGGAGATGGCAACAGTTGACCTGTGGGGTAGCTCCACCCCAAGGGGAGGCTATGCCAAGGTAGTTTTACTTCGGCTGTTTCCCTTTTTCCAGAGTTTCTAGAAAGAACGAGTCTATTTAAACAGTACACTTTGTGTATGCTTTTCACCCTTGCTTTTTTTCCCCCTTCAAATTAATCTGCCTTTGTTCCAAATGGTTATGACTAGACACAAAACTGAATACGAAACTGCTTTCTTGTCAGCAACTAGTCTTTGCTGTCTTAAAAGTCTGTTCAATTTCCTTTTTCATGTTATTCAATGATTTTCTCATACAGCATTTTCAAGTTCTCAGAACGATCATGAAATCTAATGCTTTTGAATTAACAACTGACTTCTGGCCTCTTTAATTTCTTTATAGCTAACCACATTTTCTGAAATGATTTTTAGGTGCATTTCCATGTCCACTATCGGAAACCACAAAGTATATATCAAGCTATGTTGGCTTAATTAGGAAGATCTCAAGATCTTCACCAGGTTTCTGAACTTGTTTACCCTAAAAAAAGAAGTTAGTGTTATCTTCCAGCAGTCTTTTTGTTATGCTCTTCAAGAGCACTTAAAAGGGAGATGACCAAATTTCAATAGCCTCAGGGAGTACAAACAAGTTAGCCATTTAACTTTATTTGCATAACTCTAAAGAGGTCTTTAGCCACTATTCACTTGCAATTTTTGTATTTTATTTCATTTATAGTGAAAGGGTGGTCAAAGAAGTTTTAGGACTCTACATCAACTTAAGTTACTGCATCAAGATAAAATATTTACAAGTAATATATTTATAATTACAAGACAGCACTCAGGAGATTTCTAAGAACTAAGTCAATTCTTGGGGCAGCTAGATGGGGCAGTGAATAGAGCTCCAGCCTTGGAGTCAGGAGTACCTGAGTTCAAATCAGGTCTCAAACAATAATTACCTAGCTGTGTGGCCCTGGGCAAGCCACTTAACCCCATTGCCTTGAAAAAGTCTAAAAAAAAAAAAAAGAACTAAGTCAATTCTTAACCTAGGATCAGCTGGAATGTGTATTCAAGCTGATACAGCTTTTAAGGACCTAGCAATACAGGAAACACCAAATTTTGTGACATCACAAGGCCATAGCATCAATAAAAGAAAAACCAGATTAAATTTCCAAAGGCTAATATTGATAAAAAAAAATTTTTAATCTTTTAAGACACCAGAGCTTACTTCTGTCAGCAAAAACATCCTTTCAAGTTTCATTTTACTTTCCTTAAAGAAAGATCAGGAAAGAAGAGTTAGTTAGATAAATCTTTTTTTTAAATCAAGTATAAGTTATTAATAATTTTGACAGATTCGGAAACAAAAATTTAAAGACACCTAAAATATTAGGACTGAGACTTATCAAGGTATCAAAATGCTACACCAGTTTTACCCCAGTAGCTTACTTTGCTGCTAATCTAAACATTATGAATGGAACAAAATGACAAAAAAAAAAAAAAAAAAGAGGCAAATGGCCAGCCTGACCTTAGTTGCCCGGCGGTAGGGGGGTGTGGTGGATATGATTACCTACTCCTCAAGCCTTATAAGTTCTAAACTAAAATTAATAACATATTCTGGCAAAAAAAGGTAAAATTATTTCTTTATATCAAACATTGGCCTTGACAGAGGATAATGGGTTCTTGTCACCTCTTAAGGGTTTTTCAAAGATTTTTTTGGCAAGGCAGTGGGGTTAAGTGGCTTGCCCAAGGTCACACAGCTAGGTAATTAAGTGTCTGAGTCTGGATTTGGATTCGAACTCAAGTCCTCCTGACTCTAGGGCCTGTGCTTTTATCCACTGCACCACCTCTTCTTCAGAAGAGGCTGAATGTTAAAAGAAATGGGCAGGGACTTCTTTCACATAATTGTTTAACTGTCAAGTTCTGTGATTCTTTAATATAACTTGTAATTAAATGCATATTACATAAATGTATTAATTAATGGAACTTTAACAAATATCACAGATGCAACAACAGTAACCTGAAACATAAACAATAAACACACACACACACACAACACACCCCTACTCCCAACCCCCACCACCACACTTTACATAGATTATATTACTCTAGTTCCTCAACAATCAGCCCTTGAGATGTCAAGGAATTACCCTAATTTTACTCGAGAACATACAATATAAAAGTAAATGTCTACATTTAATGTCACAAAGCTTCCAAAAAGGTAGGACTGAAATTTGATTTTTTTTTACTCCAAGTCCAAAACTTCTTTCCATTTAGATATCTTATTTACTTATTTCTGCAGCTGCCCAATGCCATTCCAGACTCCATTTTAAATGCATATTAAAAGAGTAAAATATTCAAACCTGATATATTTTCTAATACTCTTTAAAGTCAACCACTGTAGATCTTTTAAAACTTCAGGATACACTGGCCCTGGAGTCAGGAGTACCTGAGTTCAAATCCAGCCTCAGACACTTAATAATTAAGTAGCTGTGTAAGCCACTTAACCCAATTTGCCTTGCAAAAAAAAAAACAAAAAACTAAAAACTAAAAAACCCAACTCCAGGATACCTCAATTTTCCATTAGCTTTAGAGATTTTAATTAATGTTCAGTAAAAGTTGCTTAGGAGAGCTTACTAAAGTCATTTAACTTGGCTGCCTCAGTTTGCCCATGTGTTAAAATGATAAAACCATTGACCTCCCAAAGTTACAAGGATAAAACAAGACTTATAAAGTGCTTTGCAAAATTATACAGGTAAGTTATAGAAGGATTTTAGTATATCCTAATTAGTACCACATTTGATTAAGGGATAAGAATGCATTATGGCAAAATCTTAAAAAACCTGATCACAGAGAACAAAATAATGGGGGGGGGTGATAGGATGGATTAACAAATTCTAAAAACAACCATTTTCCTTAATCACAGATTCTCTCTAAAGGCAATTATCAATTTAATCTTTCAGTTAGTATACTGCCCTTTTAAAGAAAGCAAAACATCAATCTGATCCCAAAATGGGCAATTCTTTAAAAAAAAAAATTAAGAGCCCTAGTTTATGTGCTTTACTCCAAAAAAAAAAAGATAGACAATACTTGTCAGGATATCAGTAGATTTCAGAAATAATCTTTTATACTATCTACCCTTATAATATCAGGATCATTTAGAACTGAATGGGACTTTAGGATAATTTTTTAAAATCATAGAACCATAAATTATGAACTGGAAGAAAAGCCCTACAAGATTAATTTAGCTTAGTCTTTGAAAAGTTAGTTAAAAAGAATGCCAAAATTTGTTAAACTACTCTGGGAAATAATCTGAATCCTAGAAAATAAGCAAAGACTTTAAAAGGAATATAGAAACTAGAATAATTGTTATTGATTCAAGTATACTATACTCCTTAAAAATTGCAAGATTAATGAGGTTAGAACAATTGGCAGGCTAGCAATATTTTTCTACCCAGGGAGGCTGAGGTCAATGGATCTCTCAAGCTACCTAAGACAGGGCCTAAGCTGGCCCCAGGCCTGCATTAAGTTTGACACCAAGGGGAGACCCAAGAGTAGGGAGTCAGCAGGGTTCCTGAGGAGGGGAGCACACAGTACAGGCTGGAAATTCAAGAGATCAAAGCTCCTGGGTCAATCAAGTAGGCTAATAAGTGGTTGCCACACTTCCAGGATGGGTGCTGTAGGGAGACCTAGCAAAGACAGTTGCTATTAAGTCAAAGGCAAAGACTGCAATACCAGAGAAGTGGATAATGGAAATTTTTACTGATGAGACTTCAATTTTTTTCATTTAAGGCCATATGCAAACTGTTGGCAGAAGAAATTCAGGTAAAAATGATAAGATCTTTGCATATTCATGCTGTAAGATATCTAACATAAATCATTTGGAGATTTTTCACTAAAAAGCTTTTCTCACAGAGAAAATGACACAAACCAATGCAGAGATAAAACAATGCTGAAATCACAGAAATTCTCAAATGGAGGTAAAATACTGCAATATAACCATGTATTATGTCCACATGTCACAAGAAATGTACTTAACAGATGGAGAGTTAAACTTGCTTTAATGGTCTGGGAACTTGTTTGATTTTAACTACTGAAAACCTATGGGGCTATATATAACCAAGGCTAGACTTAGAAAAATGGACTGTTCCTCAAAGGTCATAAAGTCAGTTATGTGAGAGGAAAGATTGAACCCAAGCTCTCCTGGCTTTAAGGACCATGCTAACTTCTCATGAGTGATAGATTCAGAAGCATCTTCAAATAAAAATTTTATTAGGCACATGAAACAAAAGTAACTTCCATGGATTCAATTACCATTTCTATGCAAATAACTCTGGGATCTATTAGATCTTACTTCTTTCCAGTTTCCCCATCTCTAACTTCCCCATCTCAAACTAGATATGCCCCAAAGACATCTCAACTCCTCCAATACTGCTCAAAACTTAATTCCTCTAATACTCTCACCAGCCTGGTACTCATCGGCTCTCTGGTTGGTCTTTCTCCCTCAAGTTTCTCCCCATTCTATCCCATCTCCAACTGATCTTCCTTAAGCAGAGGTCAGAACATGCCAAGATCTATACTCAACAGACTTCTGTGGCCTCTTCCCTACCTCCCTATCACTTTATATTGACTATAAAATCCTATTTGATTTTAAAAGCCCTTCTTAACCTGACTGGCTATCTTCTAAATGTCAGTTATTCTTACATCTTACTCATTCCTCACATACCCTGCAATACAGTGACAATGGTCTCCTTGCAAATTTTCCTTCTCCCAATTCTGCATTGGGAGATTCATTGATTCTCAATTGTCTGGATGCTCTCCCTCTTCATCTTCAGACTCCTAAGTCCCAGCTAAAATCCCATCTTCATTCTAAAAGATGACCTTTCCTGATTTTTCCTGTACCTCAAACTAGTACCTTTCCTATGTTAGTAGCCTCCAATTTATTCTCCATATCCTTCTTTCTACATAGTTGTTTATATGTTGTCTCCCTCATTAGACTGAGTCCCTTTTGTACCTTTACATTTGGCAAAAACTTTGCTAACAAAGCCTTTCAACAAAGTTTAGAGCTGTTAAAACTTTTTTGTTATTATGCAAAAAATTAACCAGAACTCTCACAATTCTGATTTTTTGTGATTAATGTTTTTAAATATTCAAGTATTTACAATATATATGAAGATTTTTATAATTAAATTTAAATTGAGATTAATCTTTCACCTTGTAATTCTCACAGATTTAAATAAAGTCAGAAGAGATCTTAGAGGCATCAATTCCAACTCCATTTTATAGATACATGAATGGGAGATTAGATCTTGCCTAAAATCAAAACATGTAACAAAAGATAGAGAGGACTCAGTCAGTCCTAAAACTCTAAATTCTTGTCCCTTTTTCTATATCAAAATGTCTCTTAAAACAGTTAAGTATTAACAGAAGAAAAATATTCATACATACATAACAGATACACACAAAAATACACCTTACTGGATCTGTAACTTTATTGGCAATGAGAGCCCATGGTAAGAAATTCACAAAGCAAAAGTAGAGTGGTACTTGCTCTGTAAAGAATCTTCAAAATGTCTGGGGCACTGAGAAATTAAATGACTTGCCTAGGATCACTCAACCCTTAATTATCAAAGGCTAGACTAGAACTAGAGTTTCCAGACTCCTACTTAAATATCAGTGCCTCTGTCAGAATAGTTTATAGGAAAAACAATCTTCTGGAAAGAAAGTGAGCTGAGATTTGTTCAAGAGATACTTATAAAGTTCCTTGCTATGTACCAGGCACTATGTTAGGTTGATACTCCAGGACCACCATGCTGAAGAAACAAAAACAAAATCAAAGAACTGATTAGAGCAGAGATGGGAAGGAGGCTCATACAGTAGTCTAGGTTAGTGGCTGTGAGTGTGAATGGATATGAAGTTGAATCAAGAGGATGTAAATGTTTAAGGAAAAGCTAAAGATGACTCTGTCTGCATACCCTTTGCAGAAACAGTGAAGAGTATAAAGAGGAGGACTTGTTTGTTCAAGGAGCAGGGTGAAATGAGTTCAGTTTGGGTCATGCTGAGTTTAAGGCATTGATGAGACATTCAGAGAGATCCATGATGTATGGCTCCTCACCTTACAATTCAGTTATCAACTCCTCTAACAGAATCACAGGGACAAAATCCAGGTATGATTTTTTTCTAGATTATGGCTAAGGGTGAGATATTCAGATATAATGGCTGAAGTAGAAGACTATATTTAACTGCCTAGAACTTTAACTTTCACAGAAGTCAGTAAAAAAAAAAATAGAGTAATGATTAGAAAGTAGAAACAACATAGTCTGGGCAAGTCAAATCCAAGACAGAACTACAATTACATCCTATTACATATCAAGATATTACAAAAAAATCTGAACAATGTGGAACACATTATTTAGCAGATTTTGGATAGGTAACCAGTTTATGAGTAAACAAGAAAAAGAGCAGAATTGTAAAATGGATAGTTTTGATTACATTAAAGTTTTTGTACAAATAAAACAAATGCAGCCAAGATCAGAAGGAAAGAAGAAAATTTGGGGGGAAATTTTAAGATAATCTAAAGTCTCATATCTCAAATATATGAAGAATTTTGTCAAATATATAAGAATACAAGTCATTCCCCAACGGATAAATGGACAAAAAAAATATAATCAGACAGTTTTCAGAAAAGAAAGCAAAACCTATAATCATATGAAAAAATGTTCTAAATTAGTGATTAGAGAAATGCAAATTAAAACCTTGGAATATCAATTTAGACTTATTAGATTGGCTAAAATGATTGAAGAGGAAAGTGACAATTGTTGGAGGGGATATGGAAAAATTGGGACACTAATTCATTGTTAGTAGAACTGTGACCTATTTCCATCCTTTTGAGTGCAATTTGGAAATATGCCCCAAGATTTATTAAACTACTTACATGTTCTAAAATATTTATAGCAGTTCTCTTTGTGGAAATCGTGAGGTTGCCCATCAACTGGAGAATGAATGAACAGGTTGTGGTATATGATTTCAATTGAATACTACTGTGCTATAAATGATGCATTCAATGATCTTAGAAAAACATGAACAGACTGACCGGCAGAAATAATGAAAAGAGAAATGAGCAGATCCAAGAGAATGCTGTATACAGTAAAAGCAATATTGTTTTAAGAACAACTTTGAACAACTAAGTCATTTTGACTATTATTAAAAAACCCAAATTAACTACAAAGGATATTATGGGGGAATAAAGACTTTCTTCCTCCTGAGAAAGAACAAGAGAATTTAAAAGGAATTGCAAGTTATACATAACAGATTTGTAGTTTTACATAAATTTATATTTTTTATTTTACTATGTCATGGAAATGCTTGTTTTATTTCATAAAGTAAAAATAAATAAAAATTTAAACATATGTGCATACATTTATTTATTTATTTATTTTGATGCCAAGGTCAACGTTTGAAAGTAACACAAAAGATTCAAGAAAGGGCAGAGTGACAATAAACTGATACTGGGGACCAGAAGTAAATTGAAAGGATATCTCTGTCATTCAGTACATGACAATATCAATCCTAGTCCTGTTGTGCTTTATAGTAATCCCTTTTTTTTTAAATTAACTACTTCCCCTCCACCCAAAATGAGAAAAAATGAAAACTCTCCAAGTAAGGGAGTGTTACCTAAACAGGAGTCTCTCATCAGTTTGAACTCGGTTAAGTCACAAACCCCTAAGCATTTCCAAAGACATTCTTGTTACAGCCCGGGCAAATGAAGCTATCCAGGATCTGCTTAGCTGCTTCCAGTCAAGAGAACTAAAGACCCACCCCCTCAAGGTAGCAGCAACTTTCAAATTTCTTATCTTTGTTCCTAAATTCCCAATGTAGGCCCCAAGAATCCAGAAGACATTCAATTTCTCCCCAGCATACAAGACAACTTTTCAAATGCCTGAGGCCATGGCGATCCTCTCAAACAGAATTCCAGACTAAATTCCCCAGTTCCTTCAACCAGATATCTTATGGCATGATTTCTAGTCATACTGGTCGCCCCCTTTGTGTTTCTGTTTTGGGTGTCACAATACTCCAGTCAACTGTCCTGGATACAGTGGAGAGGAATTATTGATTTCTCTGGTTCTGGAAACTACTCACAATGAAGCCTAAGGTTAGCTTTTTGGACTTTCAGGTTACACTGCCGACACATCATTATCTACAGAAAAATTATGTTTAGTCAGGACTCTCTTTTATTACCCTTGTATAGGATTCTCCCCTCACTTTATTAGATTTCATTTTTTTATATTCAGATAATCCTAGCAATTAAGACACTCTTTAGTTTCTTCTCACTGTCATCCAACAAACATTATTGCAAATCTGGCAAGTATGTAACTTAATGAAATCATGCAAGCTGTCAATAAAAATTCTAAATGTACAGAATGCCAAGGAAAGATCTTTGATGCACTGTAAACTAGGCAACCCTATAAAGTTCATATTGAAGTCACTAATGACTTCTCTTTGGGTGTTCAATCCCTCAATCTAAATCAATTTCAATGTACTATCATTTATTCCAAATCTGACCATCATCTCTACAAGCATAGGATAAAACACATTTGGCCATATGCTCTTATGAAATAGAAGTAAACTATTAAACTTAAAATAGTATCCTGATCTACCATTTAACTCTGTTGAAAGGGGAAAGTATTAATTTAACTTGATTTGTTCTTGATAAAACCAAGTAAATCTTGGTGAGCAACTGTTCCATTCTAATTATTTTCTAAACTCTCCTAAATAATTTATCCTAACATTCTGGCAGGAATAGTTCACCAGCTTAATAAAACAGATAATCAAGTAGCATTCATTAATTGCCTCCTACATGAATACAATGCCAAGCATTGGGGAGATACAAAGAAAGGCCAAAAAACCCAGATCCCATTACCAAGGAACTCACAGTCCTAAAGAAGGAGGTAACATGCAAACAGCTATGTATAAACAAGATATAACAAAGAGATAAACTGAGGATTGTCTCAAGGGGAGGAATTAGGACTAAGGATTACTTCTTGGCAAAAGAGAGCCTTTGCTGAGACTTGCAACCAGGAAGCCAAATTTCCAGATATAGCAAGTCAAGTCAGTGAAAATGGAATGTACTATTTGAGGAACAGTAAGTTAATGTCTAGAACACAGAAGGGAAGTAGATTGTAAGACTAAAAAAGTAGGAAGGAGGCAGGGTCTGGAGAGGCAGTTGTGGGGCAGTAGGTCAAGTTCTGGAACTGAAATCATTAAGAACAGGGTTCAAGTCTTAATACTGTATGACTGGACTAAGGCACAATCTGGGGAGTCAGAGAGGTACCGAGTTAAGAAAACCAGACACATCTTTTTTGAGCCTTACAATCAGTTGCTCTGGGAAGTAGATGCCATTATTGTGTCCATTTTGCAGCTGATAACAGACTATAAACCCTTGAGCATCCTTTGTAAAAATAGGGATGATAGTGGCACCTGACTCAGAGAGAAGTGAAAATTGACTCAGACTGTATGACACCTTAGAAATGAAAACTATTATTAGTATTAGGCAGGGTCCTGAAGCATCTCCTTTCCAGGTTCAAATAAAGCAGCAGCCACATTCAGTTACTGAAAATTTTGTCTACAACAGGAATATAAAGTTCCAAAAAGTCCATACTTGGAGACAGCATGATGGAGCAGAAAAGAAAACTGAACTTGCAATCAGAAGGTTCAGGTTTGTGTGGTAGCACTGCCACTCACTGTGTGACCTGGGCTCTCCAACCTCTGAGCCTGCCTCCTCATCTTCTTCACCCCTTTCATCAGACTTTTATGAACAAAGAGCTTAATAAACCATAAGGAGCTATTTTTATGCTAAAGGCATCCAATCACTATTTTATGCTATCCAAACCCCCGAAAGTAACTAATTTTAATTACAACATGCCACATATCAAAGGCATCGTTATCTAACATCTCTAACTGGTTCCATGGGAGGGAAAATGCTATTGGATGGAAGAATTTTACATAAAACAACTCTAAAAGACTCTAAAATGGAAAAAAGCAAATGTCACTGCAAAATTTCTTTACTTTAGATGAAGTATGAATTACTGCACACTATACCTTATACCAGACATGCCTGCTCAAATAAACTATCACTTCAATTCAGCTGATGTTCCTAATATCTTAATGCATCCTAAATATGCAACACATCTGCATACCACTCTTCTCCTGTACCAAAACACCAAAAACAAAAACATTCCCAACCATACTCCATACCTATTTACAGGATCAACCTATTAACATTTAAACTGAGGGACCCTATGAGTGCCTACCCTGAATGGCAGACAGGATTTCTATCTCTAAAGCTTCAAATTCGCTAGGAGTACTCACTGCCAACCTGGTCTCTCTCCGTCCCAGTAACTACAAACCCACAATCCACTCCATGGTACCAGGGAAGTCAAACTTTTGGGAATTGTCCATACAAAGTGACTCAGTTGACTCAGGATACATATATATAATTACCCTAACACTACTAGAAAGCACAATGAAACCAAAAGGTCCTACACAAATTATCGAGTGATCTCTTTAAATGGGAAAAGTGGTGGGATGGGGGTGGAAGAAGGGTAATTTATCTATTTAAAATAACTCCCCCCTCTTAAAGTCAAAAACCTAGATCACAGAATTATGGCACATAAATAGTACCATAACACAGTTATATAATGAGCTAAACAAATAACAGATTTTTGAAGGCTAGAATGGGATCCTATTAACTACTTAACATAAAACCATCATAGTGAGATAGAACAAGTTCCAGGTTTGGAATCAGAGGACCTGGGTTCAATACAGAACAAGAGTAGAAATGGGTTGAGGGGGGGTTAACTTTAGTTCTCTGGACATCTCAGCCTCCTCACTTACAAAATGAAATCTTATAGAATTGTCTTATCTCAAATCCTTTTTAGTCTACTCAATAGTACCTTGTGAATTGCCTTCATACTTCATGTCAAGAAATAGCACACATCAATCCTCAAACAAGATGAATATTTAACTAAGTATTTAACTAAGATACTTCTGTGGAGCTAGAGCTTTTGCCTGGGTGAGATTTGAATAATCAGAGTGTAATATTCACAGTTGAGTATAATGAAGCTAACAAAAATACAATCAGCTTCAAATCATTTTAAGAGTCTATTTTGCTACACCTCTATAGTTTAGATGCAGAATGCCCCCAATCAATCATCCTGCAAATGTCACAGGTCACAAAGATGCCTGGATAGGGAAAAATCAGTTAAGAACAAAAAGCCATCATTATTACACAAAATACTAGCACATCTAATGATGAGTTCATATAAGAAAAATAACAATATGATGGATCATTGGGCTCAATTGCGTATTTAAAAACCCCTCACAACAATTCCTTAAAAATTAGAATTGAGTGAGAAGATAATGATTTCATAACACATCAAGAAACAAAGCAGTCAAAAATGGAAAAAGGGGGGGGGGGGGAAGCTAGGTGGCACAGTGGACAGAGCGCCGGCCCTGGAGTCAGGAGTACCTGAGTTCAAATATGACCTTAGACACTTAATAATTACCTAGCTGTGTGGCCTTGGGCAAGCCACTTAACCCCATTTGCCTTGCAAAAAAAAAAGGGAAAAAAAGGAAAAATAAATTGAAGTCTGAAATATATCATTGGCAACATAAACTAATCTAGAAAACAGATCAAGGACTAATGCAATCATGGTTAGAAAGAATGCAGAAAGTTAGGAAACAATTTTCACAGCTAGTGTTTCTGATAAAAGATTAATTTCTAAACTACATAGAGAACTTAGTAAAATTTATAATGCAAGTCATTCATTCCCCATTTGATAAATGATCAAAGGACATTATGAACAGGTGGTTTCCAGTTGAAGAAATTAAAGCTCCCAGTCATATGAAAAAATGCTCTAAATCATTATTAGAGAAATGCAAATTAGCAACCTCTGAGATTGGTTAAAATGACAAAAAAAGGGAAAAAGATCAATGTTGGAGGGATGTGGGAAAACTGGGATACTAGTACACTGTTGCAACTATGCTCAAAGTGCTATCAAACTACTTATACCCTCTGATCCAGTAATACCACTACTATTTCTGTAAACCAGAGAGCACAATAAAAGAGGAAAAAACCCCACACATACAAAAATATTTATAGCAGGTTCTTTTTGTGTTGACAAAGAATCGGAAATTGAGGGATTGTCCCATGAATGGCTGAACAAATTATATTAAATGGATGAGATATTGTGAATATTATTGTGATGATGAGCAGGAGGATTTCAAAAAAAGCCTAAAAAGACTTGCATATGAACTGATGCTGAGTGAAGTGAGCAGAATCAGTAAACCATTGCACACATTAACAGTGACATTGTGTGAGGATCAACTATAATGAACTTAGGCTCCTCTCAGCAAGTTCAGTGATCAAGGACAATTCTAAAAAACTTGTGATGAAAAACAACATCCATATGCAGAGAAAAACTATAGTGTGAATATAAACCAAAGCATATTATTTTCCACATTTTAAAACTTTTTTTCTTTTCCCCATGGTTTGCTTTTCCTTTTAGTTCTAATTCTTCTTTCACAGTATGACCAACATAGAAATATGTCAAATATGACTGCACATGCTTAACTCATATCAAATTTACTCACTGTCATGAGAGGGGGAGACAAAGAGAAAGAAAATTGCGGAACTCAAAATGAGATAATCCATATTTGTATGGCTTATATATTATAGCTAAGTATTTATAAATTAAATCTATTCTAATTTATTTCTGAAAGCATATTTCCCTATATCCAGAAAATGTATAATGGCAGGATGATTAGAAAGTCAACTCAGAAATACCTAGGTTCCAGTTTTATCTCTGATACAAACTATGTGACATACAACAAGCTCTCTATAGAAAGAGATCATGTAAAGAGAGTTCCTTATAGAGGAAATCCTTGGTTCAGTTCAAAACACACACACATGTGCGCGTGTGCCAAGTTACAACACTTCCAATATCTGGGGAACTATTTCATGCCACAAGGTAGCTAGGTGGTACAGAACCTAGAGTCCTGAGTTCAAATCTGGATTCAGACAACCCTGTGTTTACATCAACTTCCTCACCTGTCAAATGAGCTAAAGAAGGAAATGGCAAACTACCCCAGTATCTTTGCCAAGAAAATTCCAAAAGGGGTCAACAAAGCTGGACACAACCGAATGACTGAACAATAAAATATAACCATTGATTCAGAGTCACACTTCAAAAGGCAATCACATGCATGGAGATAGGATGAAAAATACAATTAATTCTCATACAATTGTCTGGCAAAAATGGGAAGTTAAAGCACAAAACAATGTGTCAAATTCAAGTTTTAAAGACTCTAAAGGCACCTCATGCAACTGGATGAAGATCTGAAGACTGACAGGAAAAAATACACTATTGGGTAATTATTATTAAAAAATGGCACAAATGAAAGCAGCTAGGTGGCGTAGTGAATAGAGCGCCAGCCCTGGAATCAGGAGGACCTGTGTTCAAATCCTGGGGTTAAGTGGCTTGCCCAAGGCTACACAGCTAGTTAATTATTAAGCATCTAAGGCAGAATTTGAACTCAGGTACTCCGGACTCCGGGGCTAATGCTCTATTCGCTGTGCCACCTAGCCATCCAGAACATTTCTTTTTAAACTCAGAGGCTTCAGAGCAACAAACTGAAGATTCATCATGCCCAGAATGCCCTCTCTTTCCTCACCTCTTGTTCTTTAACATAGTTCCCCTGCCATCTTCTACCATTGCCCTTTTCTGATTTCCTTAAGTGCTAGTCCTTTCCCTCCCAAATACTTTATATTTAACTACTTTGTACTTTACCCTTACATTATTTCTGTAGGTATCTCTCCCTTTAGATTGGAATTTCTAGGTAGGAGGTTACATTGTACTTGTACAGTCAGGATCCTCACACAATGGGAAGTTAACAGATTTATTTCTGCTACATAGTAAGCATTTCGTTAAGTGCTTGTTGATTGATTTCTGGCTTCAAGATTGGCTCCCTATCCACCAGACTATATCACCTCACACCTGCTTCATGAAATGTAAAACTGGAATTCGGGTCAATTTAGTGTAGTGTGGCCAGAGAACCACTTGAAGAGACATAAACAGCTAACAAAATCTGAAAGATCAAAAGGAAGCCCAGAATTAACAAGGCAGAAGGGTAAATAAGAACTATTCAGAGCTAGGAGCATCAAATGACTCAAATTCATGTTTTCATTTCAATGATTCCTAAAAATTTTGGAGGAACAGCATGTGAAACAAAGTGAGAGAACTTGAGTATAAAAACATTTCAACAATTCTAAATGCAATTTTTTTTAATGAACACCGAGAGGACATCATGGTATTCTCAAACCAAAATTAATAGATAATACTGCATAACATTCATTTTCTAGTCAGTAGAATCTATTTGAAGATTCATTAAGAGCATGGCTGAGCTTTTCAGTTTCACAAAATACTATTTTATGGTCACAGACTGAACTCCTCAATCACAGCCATCAGTCACCAAAACTGATCTGGGAAGCTCAAGCTAGAAGAAAAAAAAAAAGAACCAAACAAATGACCTACAGAGAGGGTGGGTCTGGAGCATTATCTTTACATATGAAGGGCAGCAACACATGACTAGAGGAATCTAAATGAAAAAATGTTATAAAAGGCTTCTTTCTAAATGCTTAAAACCAAGAATTTTCCAATAAAACACTTCAAAAACCTCTCTTCCATTTTCATAAGCAATACTTAGAGCTGTATAGAAAGATTACAAATTTATATGACTTTCAACTTTTATCTTACCCTCATTACAGTTCTGAAATAAGCTAGACTGGTATCTCCATTTTACATAAGAGATTCACTCAAGCTGACTTGTACAAAGCCCCAAGCCATCAATGCAGGAGCCAATATCTGTTTGCTTACCACTACTGCAATGGGGAAACAAAAACAAATTAAAAGGTTTTTTAAATTTAGGATATTATAGAGAGTACCTTCTTAAAACTGGGAAAAAGTTAATTTTGAATTAACCCAAAATGGTAGATGACTCACAGATTCCGTCCCTGACCACTGGAAAAGAACAATAAGATTTACAGACTGACCATATTTTGGAAAATACCTGCAATTTAGAACTCAGTCTGATAGAATACAAACATTGATTCAGCAGAAATCAAGAGACATTATTCCCAATCTTCTAAAAATCATGTGACCATATGCAACTCTGCCCAAGTCTGTTTCCTCATTTGCAAAATGTAGAGGATTCTTAACTAGAATAATCTATATGGCCCCTTTGCCTTGTCTAAAATTATCACATTTGGGGCAGCTAAGTGGCGCAATGGATAGAGCAGCAGCCCTGGAGTCAGGAGGACCTGAGTTCAGATTTGACCTCAGACACTTATTACCTAGCTGTGAGACCTTGGGCAAGTCCCACCCACTGCCTTGGGAAAAAAAACCCCAAAACAAAACAAAATAACATAATTATATTCTTAGTCTTACTTCTTAGGTATCCCCATTTTCCTTCCCTTATAAACTCTTTCACAGCATGTTGATCTCCAATCAATACTAATTCTTGGAAAATATAAATAACCCTAAGGTAGCATCCATCAACAAATTATGGTATATAAATGCAATGCATTCATTATACTAGTAAGAATATTGCAGGTAAGAAATGATCATAGGAATAGGTTCAGAAAAGTCTGGGAAGATGTTTATGAACTCATGCAAGGTAACATAAGCAACATTTTACAGTAGACCAATTTTTTATAATCATAAAACTGAAAGGTGCAAAGAATACAAGATCATTTGGACTTGCTGATTAAAGTCTACTTTTAAAAAACCCAATAAATGAAAAACTCTCCCCACTAAGTTATTTCCTAAGCACTTATTTTTTAAAATGTATATAAAACTCCTTAAAAAACAATTTAACAACTCTCCATTTTCACAGTTATCACATTAAAAAAATAAACAGGCAAAAGACTGCAGGCTATTATTTCCAGAAGCTACAAAACTCTTACTAATCTCAAGATTCCCATAAGCAAAGGCTTGTCTTTTGAATATTAATATTTTGCTGGTTCTGCAAATACAAGATACAGAATATCTCTCAAGAACTAAATAACAATATCACACAGAAGATGACTTAAGAGAATATTAGGAGCAGTGGATAGAGCACCGGCTCTGGAGTCAGGAGTACCTGAGTTCAAATCTGACCTCAGACACTTAATAATTACCTAGCTGTGTGGTCTTAACCCCAAGCAAGCCATTTAACCCCATTTGCCTTGCCAAAAAAGAGAGAGAATATTAGGATATTTTGTCAAGATGAATGCTGAAATGGGGAGTAGTCCTGCCCAGCTCCCCTATACCCCACTACAGCAAAACTCAGAAATCCACTTGACATCAGAGCGAATGATCAACAAACTTATCCACTTAGAAACTACATTAAAGCAACTTCAACCACAAACTATAAAAAAAAAAAGTCTTAAGTCAGTAGGAAATAAAGGCAATCTTCTCCAACAAAGTCCAAGCCAGTGCAGGGTGTACTTCTCAAAGAAACCAAGGGGTGGGGGGCAACTAAGTGGCACAATGGATAGAGCATCAGCCCTAGAGTGAGGAGGACCTGAATTCAAATCAGACCTCAGGCACTTAATAATTAACTAGTGTGTGACCTCCGGCAAATCTCAACCCCACTCCCTTGGGGGGGTGGGGGGAGAACGGCAGGGAAAGAACCAAAGAGTGGACTCCTAGCCACAGAGATGACAGTCCCAGACCAAAAACTTGGACATTCAGGGAAGACAGAGGTTCCTGAATATTGAGCACTTTAAACCTCAAAAGATAAGAAAATAGAAGAAAGAAAGGTCAACCAATCCTTTAAAAAGCTCCTCAAGAAGTTAAATCTTAACCCATGTTAAGAATTCCAAATCAAGAACCAAATAAAATTAGAAAGTACCAAAAATCAGTACAATTATTAAGGCCACAAAAAGCTTTAAATCCATAAAAATTATAACCAAAGGAAAAAGAATGGTTTTTCCACAAGGACTCTGTGAATATCTGGGGGAAAAAAACCCAAAGAGATAAACCATGAAATAAAAGCTCTCAAAGGAAGATTTGGAAAAGTAACTCAGAGAAGAAGAAAAACTAATCCAATTAATCTTGAAAACTAAAACATCAAAGTAGGAATCAATGACAGAGAGCATAAACCTCATCTGGAGCTTCCATGTCAAATAAAAACACAAGTATCTAGAAAGCAGTGGTTCCAACACCAAGAACTTAAATCAGAATTACCAAAAATCTAACAGCTATTTAGGAAGCAATATTTCAAAACCTAAAAGATATACACCAAAAATAATTTGCCCTGAAAAACTGAACCATTCATAGAACTCAAAATTTTTTGATGAAAAGACTAGAGTTTTCAGGATGGGTATCTAGAAAGGTAAATGTACTTGAGCAATTGTAATGATGTATATGATGCTAACATTTTAATATGGGGAAAAGAAACAAGTATACCACAGCAGAACCTTAATATTTTAATATTTGAGTTAAATGAGAAAAAATTGATTCTGCTGGTTGATTTGGGTCTATTTTAAAAAGTTTGCAGAGGGACAAAAGAAGAGAAGGTAGCAGGGATATTAGTGGTACACAGAAAGGAGAAGAGCCTTACTATTTGTTCTAACAGATTGAAGGAGAAGAATATACAGACAGAGGTCAAGGAGGATTGAACATGCAGTTTGATATTAAACTCAACAGGAAATAAGAACAGGGATAAGAAAAGGGAAAGGGATTATATATCAAGGGGGGATAATACTACAAAAGGAATACTGAAAAGAAATAGCAAAAAACAAAAACTTCCTTATGCTGAAACTGTGGTAGGTAAACCAATATTACTGGGCCATAACAAATGTCAAAGAGATGATTTTAGAAACAACAGAACACATTCCATAAGAAAGCAAAGGAAAAACAATTTTGAAAGAATGAAGAATTCTGATCAATGTGATGACTAGCATCTTTCTATATGTTCCTTGTTTACTACTCTCAAAGATTCCAAATGATGCAGAAAGCTCTTATACTTCACTTTTCCAGCTTCTTAACACACTTCAAGTCTATCTTCCATTCAGCCAGAATGTTCCTACAAAGCATAGGTCTGACCATGTCACTCTCCTACTCAATAAACTCCACCTACTACCTCCAGGATCAAATCCTTCTCAGCCCTTCATAACCTGATCTCCTCCTATCTTTCTAGTCCTGCCTACATCTTACCTCCCCTGACCCAACCCCCAAATGCCCTGAAACCCACAGACCCTAGCTCTTCCTTGCCAACAATAAGACCCTCACACAAGATCCTTCATCTCTGAACTCAATGGATTTTTACTAGCTTTAATCACACTACCCTTTTGATAGTTCTTACTTTTTATCCCCCCCCCCACACACACACACACACTGTGAAAAGGATACAATGACCTCCTTTTACCATTCCTCCAACAGGCCATTCTCAATTTCAATTTAAGGAGTGTCCCAAATCTAATATACTCTTCCCCTCCTAGCTTCTTCCTTTAAGATTCAACTCAATTCAGAAGCATAAGAAAATTGAGCATTGTAATGGCAACATGGGAGCGATGATCAAACTTAATGGACTTGCTCATTTCATCAGTGGAACAATCAAGGACAATTTTAGGGTATCTGCTATGGAGAATACCAAATGTACCCAAAGAAAGAACAGTGGGGTTTAAACAAAGACCAAAGACTATTACTTTCAATTATTTTTTTAGAAAATTCTCTTATGTACTACGTAATTTTGCTCAGTTATATTTTATTTTTGTTCCCTCAATGATAAGATTTTATTTACAATTTTCCCCCATTCTTGTTTTCCTCCCCCCATCGCCCCCAAAAGGCACTGTTAGTTACATTGTATCCAACAACACTTTAATTCTGACCCATGTATAACAGGCAAACAATGTAAAGATTGTCAGACTGGGGGGGGGGAGGGAGGTTGGGGGAACAACTAAGATTCAAAACATTACAAAAAAACCTAGGTAGAAACTACTATTATATATAATTGGAAAACAAATAAAATACCTATATTAAAAAGATTCAGTTCAATTTCCATTTTCTTGGGTCCCTCTCATCCCTCCACAGATTACCACTCATTTATACTATATAATCAAACAAACATAGTTGTTTTCAAGGTGTCACCTCCATTAGAATGTGAACTCCCTGATGGCAGGGATCCAGTTTTTGTCTTTGTATCCAGAGTAACTGATACTGTCTGATATAAAAGGCACACTTTAATAAGAGGAACTGATTAAATCTGTTACCTCACTGAAAGGGTCAATAGGTAAATCTGCTTTGCTCGATTTTATTTACTTGTTACAAAGAGGTTTTATTTTATTTTTTTTTAGGTTTTTGCAAGGCAAATGGGGCTAAGTGACTTGCCCAAGGCCACACGGCTAGGTAATTATTAAGTGTCTGAGACCGGATTTGAACCCAGGTACTCCTCACTCCAGGGACTGTTGCTTTATCCACTGCACCACCTAGCTGCCCAAGGTTCGTTTTTTGAAAAAACTCTTTGGTTCAGTTTCTGACGGGGGTTTTGGAGAGAGACAAAAAAGTGGACTAAAACTTTTCAAAGTCACAAATGCCAACAGAAAGTTCAGAAAAAAGTAAACAAGCAAGAGAATTTTGAAATGAACATGAAGCTCTATGAAAACAAGTTTCATACAGAATCTTTTTCCTGCTTTTTGTATAGAAATGCTTTTAAATGGAGAAATTTTTCTTTTAAAAAATTAAGAGATGAATATAATGGACATATAGACAAAAATTTAAGTACTGAAGAACTACAAAGAAGACATGAAAACTGCTTCATGTTCATTTCAAAGCTGACTGGCTGGTCTGAACTTTTCTAAATTTCTTTCTTTTGGATTCATTAAATCTATTTGGATTAAAATTCAATGACTAGGTTAGTATTTTCCCCCAAAACACAGTATGTTCAATCATCAAAATGATGATTTATTCTTCAGATTACCTCTCAAGAATGGACCTAGGTAATAGAACTTCAAAGACAACCCTCATAAAATAGGAACCCCAATATTCTTCCTCCAGGAAAGTAAAATATCTCTAATTAACAGTCTTCTGGTAACATGAATATATACTTTGCATGAGGGATAACTTTCTACTTCCACATATCATAAATCTTGCTTGATCTAAACAATTCCATCCATCTCACAACAAAATTTTAGCCTTGCAAAAAGTAAAAAAATAAGAATTTTATTCATTACCAAGTGATGGCATATATATGTGTATGTGTGTGTATGTATGTGTGTATATATATGTGCATACATATACATATATATGCATATATATATATATATATAGAGAGAGAGAGAGAGAGAAGTATCTAAAAGACAGTTTTTGTAGCAGCAATGATCCAATCAGAATATCATCAAGATCCTTTTTACTTACTGTCTGGGGAGAACAAGAGGAGATACTAGAGAAACCATTCAACAGCCTAAGACTAAGGCTGAAGGAATACTAAAAAATAAAAGTGTTAATTTGTAAGACAATACTGGCTTATACATTTCTAAATTGTTGATTAAATAAACTGATATAGTATATAGTGGGATTAGAGTTCAAACTTCAAAAACTGAATGCTAGAATTACAAAAACAGGCAATTCTGCAAATAAAAATACACAACAAATCAGAGAAGTAAATATTCTTCTTGTAGTATTTGGAATCTACCACTAAATGTAAGCATTTGTTATTTAGTGACACACAAATCATTTAAATACAGTAACAACTAAAACCCCATTTCAGTTCTAATGCTAGTGCAAAGAGATTTCCTAATGTCTTTTGACTGTTTCAAAGACTGAAGTGTTCTTTTATGTATAAATCCTTTTCCAACTAATCTGAAGTACTATTCTTGGTATTAAAGCACCGACAAAAATGTACATAATCAAACTTTAATTTTAGTATCTTTTAGTTGTAATTACTACTCTTTCCTTCTGTGAACTGCCTATATAATTGTACATTATATGGAAACAAAAAATTAACAGTAAAAGTTAAAGAAATTATTTCATATTCTATTTGGATGACCACTTAAGAAAGGTTTATTATTAGAAATAGTAAGGCTTTTAAATATAGCCACCTCACTGACTGTCGCTACAACAGTTACAAGTATAGAATTTAAAACTAGAACTCCCTGAAAATATAAAGTTAACTTTGGTTTTAAAGATTTCCTATTCACTTAAAAACTTTTTATGCTTTTGCAAATCCTCCAAATAGAAGATTTGGCCAATTATCATTTTTCTATTTACCAAACACTAACTTTATTAAGAACTAATAGGCTAGCATAGCCTAGGGAAATCATTTTTTACTTCTCACATGAAATTGCAATTCTATTATGTACAATCTGCTTTTCCCTTTAAACATAACAGATCATGTAACTTTTCTTTTTTTCCCTCCTCCCAGATGGCTACCAATAGACAAACATGTATGTATGCATATATATGTGTGTATACACACACACACACACACACACACACATTCATCTTCTTTCTGAAGTCTTCTGTAGCTAATCTGAGTATGAAATTAGTCTTTAATTACAAATAAATTATCCAGTTGTACAAGCTTCATGGGGGTAAGTGCTATTTTCATCAAAAAATAATCAATACCACTGAAATCAAATAGAATGCGTAAGGAAGTAAAAATTTATTTTCCCAAAGACACCAACAAAATTTCTGATTATTAATCGAGATTTTCTCAAGTTTAAGTAGTCCCCAAATTCAGTGCTATTTTCTTGGGTTTCTTCTACATGATTAGAAAATTATATTGGGGCAGCTAGGTGGCGCAGTGGATAAAGCATTCGGCCCTGGAGTCAGGAGTACCTGGGTTCAAATCTGGTCTCAGACACTTAATAATTACCTAGCCATGTGGCCTTGGGCAAGCCACTTAACCTCATTTGCCTTGCAAAAAAACCAAAAAAATTATAAATGAATATAGGACAATAGCATAAATCCAAAAACACAAAACAGTTGAGGCTTTTAAAAAAATCACAAATCTTAATATCAAGTATCAACTTATTCAGAATAGTATCACCCTGCATTCATTCAAATTAAGAAATATTATGAGTAGAGGAAATACATGATGTATATAATAAGCATCTATTATTTCAAAAATTTATTTGCAGAATACCAGAGAGATGAGAAAAAAGTATCAGAATAATGAACTCAATATGATAAGTATTTTCAAGTGATTAGTACTCAGTAACTGGGATAAAGAAATTCTCTATCTACAATTTGAAGGTGCCTAGGCCACAGGAAGATTTAATGACTGGCTCAGGGTCACATATAGCCAGTCTATCTGACTTGAAATCAGATCTCTTCCTTATTCACATCTGCTCTATCCACTATATCTCTGTAGCCTTAAGAACATTATCTACCCCAAAGGCCTAAACTACCATTTTTTTTGTAATGGAGAAAACTAGACTTTCCAATAACTAAAGATAAAGAAAAGCTATTTATTATTGCTATTGTTTCATATAGCATTTAGCAACAAGATAAAAGACAAAGGGAATAAAGGCTAACAAGATTATCAATTATTTCTATCTAGATGGTAAGAAGTTAGAGAATGAACCTCAGTGATTCAATAAAAAATACCAGTAGTAAAACAGGATATAAAATATGCCCACAAATTCATCACACAAAATAAAAACACACCAAACAAATCCAAGAGGGCAGAGAAAAAAGAAACTGCACTAAAAATAACTACAAAATGCACAAAAAAAGGTTAACCTACCAAAAATACTCATTAATTAAAACAAGGAAAGCTTAATTGGAAAAATATTCAATGCCTCTATTATGACAATACATATTTTAAAAAGACGCTAATTCAGAGTTAATAAGCCATCAAACAAAGGATTAGAAAACCAATCAAAATAAAAAATTAAGTGTCAAAGTGACCATAAAAGAGATGATTTTGATAGTTCGTATCTATATATATGTGTGTGTGTGTGTGTGTGTACATATATATGTACACACACACACATATAAATGAAATTTGTTTTAATAAGAAAACTCTATGCAGCCAGAATAAAAAGAGAATTTGTTGTTTGGGAAAATTACAGGAAACATTCAAATCAATTCAGAAGCAATGTTAGGGGTTAAAAAGACTTCAAAACATAAGAAAATAGATCCTCCTCTCTCAAAAAGCCTATTTTCTATTGGGGAGGGAGCAGGAAAGAACAAGAAGGGGGGGGGGAGATAACACATATAAGTAAATGCAAAACAAATCAGTCAACAAACACTGAATAAGTGATTATTAGGTTGCCAGGTATTGTTCCAGACAAAAGTGTAAGAATCCCTGTCCTCCACAGTTTACATCCCCATGGGGGGGGGCGGGGGCAGGAAGGGCAAATACCAACAACTAACAACTAGGTGATCAGAAAGGCTGTGTCTCAAGCTAAGACTTGAAGTGACCAAAAAGAAGGGAATTCTTTCCAGGAACATAAGACAGTCAATGCAAAGAATTAGAAACGTTGTATATGATGTATAATAAAGCCCATATAAAGTAAATAAAGTGCTATTTTTACCTCAAATAATTCACCTAGAAAATATTCTCTTTCCACAAAGGAAAACTGAAAAAAAGTGTTAACACATTTTATGTTCCAGGGGTAGATGTCAGAAGGTGAACCATAAAGAATGTATTTTACATATGCACAAATGCAAACTTAAGATTTAGTAATGACAAATTTCTTTAAGATTGTTAGACAAAAGTTGTTTTCCTTTAAAACATTTATATTGAAGTCTGATTGCCTCTGATGCTTTCAAATTACAATTTTGTATATAGATTTTAAAAATGGAGGTTGGGACTTAGGGAGCATTGTTACTACTAAACAAAATTGAGTCTGTGTAAAATGTCTAAAACTGTAATCAGAGGTGAACGTATTTTTTGTAAAACTTTTTAACAATTATTTACCCAGTAGTCTATCCAAAGGAAGTTGACAGTTTAAATTTAAGTTTAAAGCACAGGAATGAGAAGAAAGCAACTTATATTTTAATTAAACACGACTGGATTTTTAGATGAACTTTAAATTGTTCTCAAACATCAACATGTTTGAGAACATATTTTTCAAATAACAATATGTTTATTTCAGACACTTTCAAACAAAATGATATTTTGTAAACTCTTAAAAAATATATACTTTTGATATCTGTATTTTCTAAGATCAAATGTCACAAAAGCAATTATTAAGTCAAATGATTTGTTATTTGGTATAATCCAGACACATAGAAGCTTTCTAAATGCCTACTTAAAAAGAGGACAGATAGAAGTCATGATGGTAAAATGCTCACTTTGTGAGACTCCCAAGCCACCTATCAACATGCTGGCTTTTCAAATTATAGGCTGCAGATCTGACAGAATGCAATACAGAACTATTTAATTTGCTCATAAAATCTTATTAATAAATTTCTCAAAGCTTGATGTTTTACAATAAAAATTCGCTAAAATTAAGTAATCCAAAAAGTCTAAAATTTAAAAGTAATTTAACCACCATTTCTCTTCAGAGTCAACAAGTTTCCTTACGTGTAAATAAAAGAGAAAAATCTTTTATCTAAAAGGGTTTGGAATGGCTCTTGAGAGAATACTCACTCAAAAGGTGCAATTCTTCATGGTTTCATAAACTTTCACTAACATCTAACTGAAATTTAACATTTCCTTCAATTGTAAAAAAAACACTTCTGAAAAAGGGTCGATGTCAATGATGATCATGACCAAAAAGATTAAAAAAACACAAGGTGATTTTTTTAAAAAGCTATTTAGAAACTCGGAAGTATGAAGGGACCAAATCATCCAAGTACAAATTTATACATGCTCTGAATTTACAGAGACTCAATTTGGCTTCACAATGCCCACAATACCCAATTCCAACTACATTTACTACAAATCATTTGCCAGGGTCTGCGGGAGCGCCATTCAGACAATGTATCCATGCAACAGAAGCTTCCAAGAATTTCCCTTAAAGGGATAAGGGACAGGGGCGACCTCCGGAAGTGATCCTCCAGAGCGCTAGACTCTCAATGCTCTAATAGAGGTTTTTCGACTTAGTACTGGGCTAGCTGAAAACGTGATAGAGTTTTGAACAGCACACAAACAAATCCCAAAAGATTAATAAGTCTTTGGGGAATCAGACTATTACTTTAAAAGTTATTCCTCCTACAAGCTTGGTTTTATGGGTAACCTTGGAGAGTGGATGCTCCCTACCTGGTCCAGCTTGAACTAGACATAAGATGTGGCAAATATTTTAAATAACTTTGTTATTATAAGTAAAATTAAACATTCTGCTTCTTTTTTGATGGAAGAACCTTAGAAAGTTCTAAAGCCAGAGAAGGCTAGGTGGCACAGTGAACAGAGCGCCGGCCCTGGAGTCAGGAGGACCTGGGTTCAAATCCCGCCTCAGACACTTCACAATGACCTGGCTGTGCGGCCTTAGACGAGCCACTGAGCCCCGTTGCCTCGCCCAAAAACAGAAACCTAAAGAAAAGTGCCGAAGCTCGGGAGCTGATCCCGGCTGTGTCTAAAGTGACCGTGCTGTCGCTGCAGAAGCCCGGCCGCTCCTCGGCCGCGGCGCCGGCGCCGGCGTAAGCGCGCGCGGAGACAAAGCGCGGCGCGGCCCGGCCCGGGGCCCGGGCACCCGGAGAAGACGCGGGCCGGCCCCGCCGGGCTCCCTGTCCGCACTAGCGGCCCCGGCCGCGCCGGGCAGGCTCCGGGGGTCCGAGCCCCCCGCCCCCCCTCCCGCGGGGCATGCGCGCTGCGCCGCCGGGCCCGGAGGAATGAATGGAGGCCGCGCCGGCCGGCCCGGCCCGCTCCCCGCCGCCCCCTCCGGGCCGGGCCCCGGCCGCGCGCCGCCGCCCCGGCTCGCTCCCCGCGCGCGTGCCGCCGCCCGCTCCGCCAACCCCCGGCCCCCCGGCCCCCCCCCGGCCCCCCCCCCCGCCCCCGCCCATCCGGGCCCCTCGCGCCGCCGCCGCCCCTCCCCCACGGCCCGGCCGCCGGCCCCACGAGAATGTGCGCTACACGCCGCCGCCGCCTCCCCGGCGCCCCCGGCCGCCCCGCCGCCAGGGGGGGCAGCGCCCGCCGGAGGGGGAGGGGGCGGCGGGCGCTGCGTGCGCGCCGGGAGCGCCGGCCCGCGGAGTGTCCGGGGCCCCCGGGGGGGAGCCGGGCGCGGGGCCGCGGCAGGGGGTGGGGGGGACCCCAGGCGACACTCACCGGTTCCACAGTCGCCATCTTAGATCGATCTGATCGGACAACCGCTCCTGAAGGGGGGGGAGAGTGAAAAAAATGAAATTCAAACCGGATTGGCCGGCCGCCCCCCACGTGACGAACGTGTCCGTTTGGCCCGGGCAGCGCCTGCGCGAGGTGGCGGGGGCGTGGGTCGCCGAGGGCTTCTGGGAAGTGGAGTCTTTTTTTTTTTTTTCCTCCTCTCCCTCCTCTCCCCTTCACCGAGGAAGGCGGGCTGGGAAGAGAAGGGCTGGTCACGTGGCTACGGAGACGGCGCGGCGCGGCGCGGCGCGCGCGGCGGGGGGGGGACGCTGAGGCAGGGGCGGGGCTGGGACGGCTGCGAGAGCGAGGCCGCTGCGGGCGGGTGCCCCCGCGCTAGAGCTGCCCGGGCGCCGCCGGCCCCCGGCGCCCCCGGCTTCCCATCGTGCCCGCGGGCTCAGCTGCCAGCAAGAAACCTGATGGGCTGGGCGCCTGCGCAGCTCGTCGCGGCCTCCGTCATTCTCTCTAGGTCCTGGCCGGGGGGACGAGGCGCGGGCGGCGGGGCGCGGGCGGGCGGCTAGCGCCGGCCTGCCCCGGCCATGGCCGCGCGGGGCGGGCGGGCGGGCTCTGTGTGCGGGCGGCGGGTGCGCGCGGCGCGGCGCGGCGCTCAGGCGCCTGAGGCCAGTCCCCCCCCCCGAGCAGCAGCCGGCGGCCCGGGTCCCCCAGGCCGCACTGACGGCCCGGCCCGCGGGGCCTGGCTAACAATGGCGCCGCCGCGCCGCCGCCCGCGGCCGCCGCCGCCTGACCTCACAAGGGCGCGCGGCGCCGCCGCTGCCCCGGGCGCCCCGGGCCTGCCCCTGCCCCGGGCGCCCCGGGCCTGCCCCTGCCCCGGGCCGCGCCTCGGGGCCCGCGGCTCGCTTCTTCCTGATGGGAACCACTGCTTTCTCGCCAAAATCCGTGGAGCTGCTTCCGTAGTATCGGACACTTTGGGGTAAAAACCAGAGGAAGAGGCTAGAGCAGAAATGGAAACTCCCCCCCCCCCACGAAACTTAGTTTTTCATCCAATAAAGCTTTTTACAAGGACTTCCCTTTGTTAATCGTTTCTTTTCACCAGTCCAAATCCTGTTCATCCTGAGGGAAAAAAAGAACGCTTGACAAAACGATCAATGGTTAATCACGCCAGCATTTTATTGGGGGGTGTGTGTGTATATAATTTAATATGTGCGTGTATAAATATATGTATATGTAAAATGTAGGTATATACCAAGTTCTTTACACCTGGATTTGTTTGCACTGTTTTCTTGAGTGTATTTTTAGTCTCATACGTTTAAAATCACTTCAGTGGATGGTAGTTTGTCAAAAATACAGTTAATGCCTATTTCTGCCTTATTCCTTAGCACCTCTGTCTGAGTAAATAGTGAAGACCTGGATTTATCAATTCTCTTTTGGTACCTTCAGACAAAAACAAGGCTAGGCATTCTGAACTGCCTTGACTGAATACTTAAGTTTCATTTTCTTTCTGCTACTTAGCTATTCCCTAAAAGTAAAGATATTGCTTATTCACCAAGTAATTTCCAAAGAATTTCTAACCCTATCTAACTAGATCTTTCACTCTGACAGGTCAAAGTCCTCATATAATTGTGAACAATTTAAAAAACATAATAGTAGGCCAATTAGAATATTGCAGCTGAAAGGAATCTAAGATAAACATTTCCTCATTTATTTCAAACATTTAAATTCATCTACAAGAGGAAGGAGTTATCCCAGTCATCAAGGCATTATAAAAAAAAAAAAAAACAGGTCATGCCAGACTAACTTCATTTCCATTTTTTGTCAGAGTTATTAAGCTGTTAAAATAGGGCTCTAGTTTACTCAGGTTTTAGCGAAGAATTTGGCATGCTGGTTTTGTGGAAAAGATGAAGTGGTATAATCCACATGACAGGATAGGGAAGATTTCTGATTGATGGCTGATCTCAGAGTCAGCATGAATGGCTTTACATCATCTTAGGAAATCTTCAATGGGGATTTTATCCACTTTTTGGACTAAGACAAGGTTGGTAAGTTTGTAAAATTTTGTGGCTCACACAAAGGTGGGAGGAATAGCTCACTTACTGGATGTCATTCAGAATTCCACAAGACCTTTTATGGGACTAGAACACTAGGTTCAATAGTAATAAATGTAGTTCTAAACATTTTGAAAACGCCTAAAAAAATACAAGATATGGGGAAGTATCAGCATTTTCAAGTGAAAAACAACCATGAAATTGAAATAGGGTTATTAAAGGAGTCAACACTGACATATAGCGGCCAAGAAACCAAATCATTTTGTCCCACTACTCTGCCCCCTTTAGACAATCAGTTGTGATTTTAAGTTCTAGACATGACATTTTTTTAAGGATGACATCAGGAATCATACATAAAACAGCTGAGAGAGACCCTGGAGATGAAGAGGAAACAGGACTAGAAAGGATAAGGGACTTGCTCAATCACACAGGAAGCAGGAAGCAGCCAAGTTGAGAGTGGCACTCAGGACCTTTGACTACAAATGCAGGCATTACCCCCTTTAGCATTCTGCCTTCATTAATAAACCATTAAGGATCCTGAAAAAGGACAAGGTAGTGAAAAGAGGTAGGGATGATACCTGAAGAGAAGACCAGTTAAGAGCATGACAACTATGAGTTATGTGGGAGGATTAGATTTATTCTGAGAACTAGGAGCCACACATGGACATTGAGAAAAGGTCGATATTGAGTTTTGGTACAGAAAAACTTGTGACCAACAACTACTACAGCTAGCCAAAAATGGTAATGCATTGGAAGACAAACACTTGTCCCCCCATTTCCCCCACTTTCCCTGAGGTCTTCAAACAAAAAGTGAATGGCCCTAATCAGGTTATGTTTCAGAGGGAATTTTTTTTTTCAGCTTTGGTTTGAGCGGGGATGGCTGATTGATGTCCCTTCCAGTTCTGAAATTCTGTGGTGCTTACTAAGCAACATTGCTAAATAATGACAAAAAACAATGTTAAATTTATTTGAAGATCTTAGATCCATCTGGAGAGAGACCATTTAAGAGTTATAGGGAGGGTGGCTATTTGGCGCAGTGCATAGACCACCAGCCCTGGAGTCAGGAGTACTTAAGTTCAAATCCAGCCTCAGACAATGATTACCTAGCTGTGTGGCCTTGGGCAAGCCACTTAACCCCATTGCCTTGTAAAAACTTTAAAAAAAAGTTATAGGGAGACATGGCTCTCTAGTCCAACACACACCAAAGAAAATCAACGTTAAGTAAACAAAAGATAACAGTGGGAGAGATTGCTTAGCAACTAACAGTCTCAGAAAAGAAATCAGGAGGAATGACATTGTAGACCTAAAGAACTGAAAGGTATGAGAACAGACCTAGAATGTCAGGTTTGGGATAAGAGGCAAAAAACAAAAACAGTCCTGAGGAGCAACAATACTGAAGATCCTAAAGCAAGAAAGAAATAGACTTGAGCTTGAGGAAAATTACTTTTGCCAGCTTTGGGGCAAATTACTGGAAAGGAGGGATATGAGGCATTAGAAGACAAAAAAGGAGCCTGTTTTAATAATAATACTCTAGGCAGGAGTTGATGAAGCCCTGGATGAGATCCATGGACTAGCAAGTGAAGAGATGGGATGGATTCAAGGGACCTTACAGAGGGTCAGAAGAGTCAGGGATAATATGATAAACCTGGGTGACTACAAATATTATGGTAACCTCAACAGAAATAGGGAAGTTTGGAGAAAAAAATTAAAAAGAAAAATGTGAAAATTTGATAGTTACGTACCCCAAATTTTTGATAGTTATGTACCAAACATAATGAACTTTCTTTCTGAGATAGGTTTAAGAGACTCTAACCTAATTAAAAATAATCTTGCAACACAGGAAATAAAATTTGTATATGAACATTTGTCTTTAGTCATGATTACACTATATTATATTCAGTGAGTCACAGAATTTAATATTGGAAGGAATGTTGTGAAAACACCAAAGGAATCCCCATGAAAATATCCAGGAGTCACATAGCCTTTACTGGAAAACCCAGTGATAGGGGGGCCCCATTACCTCCAGAAGCAACCGATCCTACCTCTGGACATTTAATTGTCAGGAAATCTTTCCTAATATCAAATCTATATTGACTTACCTATTTCTACCCATTGCTTCTGATTTGATACTCCAAAACCAAAAAACAAATCTGAAACCTCTACCACATGACAGACTTTCAAATACTTGAATACCTATCATGTGCCCCCTGAGTCTTCCAAGACAAATAGTCTCATTTCCTTCATTAATCCTCATGATAAAAACACAGGCCTTTCACTATCCTGGTGTCCTCATTTTGACATTCTTCAAAACTGAGTAAAATGTGTCTGAGTAAATATCACATCTTAATTCCTTGAAGCCATGCTTTTCTTTGGCTGCCATATCATATTATAGGCATTAAGCTTGCAGCCCAAATTTGAAGAGAATATCACCTATGGCTTTATTCTAGTCATCAATTTAAAAAAAATTATTCAACAGAACAGGGCCAAGCTGTCCCTGGAGGTACTCCACTTAATACCTTTGCCATAGTTCCTCTTCCTATCCATCTAGTCAGTTGTGAGTTCATCTAATTATAGTCTGATTTGGATTTCTCATCTTGTCCATGAGAATAATGTTAGAGGCTTGTCAAAAGTTTTGCTATTAAAAAAATTTTGCTAAAAATCTAAGTGAGGTATATACTAAAAATGTAACAACACTTCCCTCATCTAGTAAGGAAATAGGGTTAGTCTGGTTTTGGGGTGGGGCAGGGCAATAGGGTTAAGTGACCAAGGTCACACAGCTGGGTAATTATTAAGTGTCTGAGTCCAAATTTGAACTCAGGTCCTGGACTCCAGGGCCAGTGATCTAATGGGCCACCTCACTGCCCTCAAAATCTGTTCTTGATGAAGTCATTTTGACTCTTGCAATAAATCACTCATTCTAAAAATTTCCCAGGAAATCTGATGTGAAGCTGACCAACTAATAGTTTACATACCTCTTTTTGAAAATGGGGACACTTAACCTTCGTTTTGTGATATTTCCTACTTTCTGTTCCTTCATATAGCTGGCAGCGACTGCTCAACAATCATATCTGCCTGATCTTTCTGAACCTCTGGGTATGGTTTATCTGGGTCAGGTATTTTGTATTAATGAGCAGCTAGAGATGTTCTTCCTCTTTATCTTGTGTATCAACTTCCTATAAGTCATTTGTTTTTTTTATTTTCAGGGCAAAAGCCATTCTCCTTAGCAAAGAAAACAAACAAAATAGGAATAGACTAAATCCTAGCTAAAAATGGAACCGTTTGGAATACTTAACTATACTTGGCATTTTGGACCAGTGAACCTTCAAGAAATACCTATTGTCTTTTCATCCAAGACAAGTCATGTTTGTAGAGGGGTCAGAAAAAGGGACTCATTTATTGTGATCCATCATTCACACAATGATAATTCACTATATTGATTCTTAGGGGAGTTTTTTGCAAGGCAATGGGGTTCAGTGGCTTGTCCGAGGCCACATAGCTAGGTAATTATGAAGTGTCTGAGATCGGATTTGAACCCAGGTCCTCCTGACTCCAGGGCTGGTGCTCTATCCACTGCGCCACCTAGCTGCCCCAACTATATTGATTCTATTGGGTTTTGGAAAGATAAGTTGTGGACGCAGATCATCTAGTTTAAATGCTGTTTTATGTTTTTTTAAGTCATATCTCCCATTTGCACATAAGCACTGTATGTACTATTTTGCACAGCTGACTATTTGGCAGTTATAGTGATCTGTGTTGGCATTCTCTTGTTAAAAAAATCATACACAGAAGACTAAAAACAAAATTGTGTTATTGCTTCAATCCGCCACATGCAAAAGATCTCGATTTTTTTAGTCCCGATGGGTTTTGAAAAATCAACTTTTTACTTGTCCTTTGCTTCCCTCAGCAATCCTAGCTCAATAGGAGCTTTAGAATTCCTAATACTTTTCCCCACACGGTCTTACACCAGTCCTTGTTTTCCTGTTTTATGAGTTCCTTACTTAAGTATTAACTCGGGTGATTTTCCTGGACATCCGCCTGTCTTTTAAGACATTCCGTTTTTTCTTTTTCATTAGAATATATTGCCTGTGTCTTCGTCGGAGCACTTCCCTCCACGGATGCGCCCTTCGGGATTCTGCTCCCCCAACGGGTCCGGATTTCCTCTCCTCCATCTTCGGGGCAGGGGCGGCCGCGGTCCCTGCTGGAGGCCTCGGGGGTGGCCGCGGCCGCCTGCTTGGTCGGTCTCCTGGGGCCGCTGCCAAGGAGCAGGGAATCTAAAAGGCTCATAAAATAAACAACGAGGCCCTTCCTGGCTTGGAGGCCCCGGGGCACTGGGAGGAAGCCGGGCCCCCGCGTCCAGGGAAGGCCCCAGCGCGGAGAGCCGCCGCGTGGGCGGCTTCCGGTCCTCCCCGGAAGTCGGGGCTGGCGCCGCTGAGACCGAGCCGCCGGCCCCTCGGGAGGAAAACTCGCCCGGTTGTCTCTAACGGAACCGGAAACGGCCCGCGTGATGTCTCGGGGCTCGTCCCGGTCCTCCGCCGCCAGCGAGCGGGAAAGCGGAAGTGCGCAAGCGCGGAAGTGCGACGGCGACGGCGGCGGCCGGGCGACGGCAGCCGTAAAGGACGCCCGCGCGGCGCGGCCGTAAAGCGCGTCGCTTCCCGCCGGCTGAGGAGGGAGCACCGCGGCGGCCGGAGCGGGCGGCCCGACGCGCGTACCGGCCAGTGCCGCCGCTGCCCCGCGCCGTTCCCCGCCGGGCCGCCGGCCCTCCCCGCGCGCCGCCATGTTCAAGAAGTTCGACGAGAAGGAGAACGTGTCCAACTGCATCCAGCTGAAGACGTCCGTCATCAAGGGCATCAAGGGCCAGCTGCTGGAGCAGTTCCCGGGCATCGAGCCGTGGCTGCAGCAGATCATGCCCAAGAAGGACCCGGTGAAGATCGTGCGCTGCCACGAGCACATCGAGATCCTGACGGTCAACGGCGAGCTGCTGTTCTTCCGGCAGCGCGAGGGGCCCTTCTACCCCACGCTGCGGCTGCTGCACAAGTACCCCTTCATCCTGCCGCACCAGCGCGTGGACAAGGGCGCCATCAAGTTCGTGCTGAGCGGCGCCAACATCATGTGCCCGGGCCTGACCTCGCCCGGCGCGCGCCTCTACCCGGCCGCCGCCGACACGGTGGTGGCCATCATGGCGGAGGGCAAGCGGCACGCGCTGTGCGTGGGGGTCATGAAGCTGTCGGCCGAGGCCATCGAGCGCGTCAACAAGGGCATCGGCATCGAGAACATCCACTACCTCAACGACGGGCTGTGGCACATGAAGACCTACAAGTGAGGCGCCCGGGCCCCGAGCCGCCGCGGGGGATCATGGGCCGCGGGGACCGGGCCGCCGCGGGGACCGAGCCGCCGCGGGGGACCATGGGCCGTGGGGACCGGGCCGCCGCGGGGGACCATGGGCCGCGCCCCGGGCCGCCGCGGGGGACCATGGGCCGTGGGGACTATTTATTTTCTCTTGATGCTATGTTAAAAATGGGGCCCGGGAAAGCGCTAGTTCCATAGGTTCTCTCATTCCTCCTCATTAAAGCAATTTTTCAGAATAATCTAGATTTCTGTGAAATTTTAAACTCGGTGATCTAAAATCCTTCCGGGGATACTTTGCCTCCCAACAGTGTCATTGCCACTTCAGACTGAATGTGGACTTTGGATGCCCCCGTGAAGTCAGCCCAGAGGGTGGGCTCCCATCCCCTGACAGCTTGAGGATATTCACGGAGCTTATGCTCTGATAGATACTTGTTCTAACATGAGCATCCCATCTTTCTTTGATCTTAAGATCTGGGAATCTTAGAAATCAAGTCTAGATCCTTTCTTAGCAGAAACAGACTGAGACTGATTTGCCCAGGTCCACACAGCTGGTAAGTATCTGAGATGGCATCCGGACTGGTCCATCTGACTCCCAACGATCCACTCTACCATTACTCCTACACATCGATTTTTTTCTGCCCATCTAGCTACAGCACTCCTTAAATAGATTGCAATTTTGACTTTTTTCAGAGTTTATCATGTTCCATGACTTTGCAGCCATACAGCACCAGAAGAATATTTATATTAAAGGTTCAACTTTCGTTTCAGGGAGTTTGGGTGTCCTTAAAAAAACTTTCCAGCTTTCCAGAGTCGATTTCCAAGACATAGACTGATGAACAAAGAAATGTAAGCCACTGAATGTTCAAATAATAGGCATTCTTTATCCATCTGCTCTTTCTTGTGAGCATTCTTAGGTCAAATATTTTTGATGGTTCTCTTTCAGCCTTTGTTCCAATTGCATGGGATCACTTACCAATGAGCATCTATATGAATAAGCACAGGACCTTCAAGCAATTACTAATAAATCTTTCAAGGAACCTTAGAGAATTTTGATATATTCCTAGAATGTTTAACTTACTTGAAGGAGAGCCTTTAAGGTAAAAGTTTTTAGCTTAGTATCTGAAAACACTATCTCAAAAAAAATATTTTAACTACCTTCAATATAATTGGTACTTTAAAAATTCTGAAAAAGTCCTTAGACTTTCACATTTTGTTCTATCAAAGGAAATGCTGTTTGATATTCAAACAGTGGAGGGATCTTGACTTTTATTGTCAGATGTATGAGTAAAGATGTAAAGAGTAAAGATTACAATTCCATACCAAAAAACCACTTCCCTTCTAGAACCCCCATCAAGGATGTCCTTGATGCATATGTAGATTATTTTCACAAACTTTTTATATAGATGAGAAGGTAGATATATGAATTCATAGCTAACAGTCTGTCATCATCTCTGATATCTACAATTTTTTCCCATTTGGTTGGTATTTTTCCTTCCTTCACATACCTATCAGTGTTCTCAAAATATTCTAAGAACTCTTTATGTTCATCTGATTTAGGTCATTTGCCTTTTCTTCATTGTTTATCCAACATACACTGATAGCAAAAGACCAACAACTACCTACTAGTAAATTCCCTTAGCACAATCCCATTAGCTGAATTCATTAACCTGAAAATCTTCTACTTGCTGCAGAATTGCATGGAACAGGGGCAGCTAGGTGACACAATGGATAGAGCACCAGCCCTGCAGTCCAGAGAACCCCAGTTCAAATGCAGCCTCAGACACTTAATTGCCTAACTGTGATCTTGGGAAAGTCAGTAGGAATAGACAATCCTATTGTCTTAAATAAAACTTTAAAAAGAAAAAAAGAATTACATAGTACGGAACTTTCCTCAGAATGGTACCTCCTTTGGTAGCATCTAGCTAATTTCTGTTTCTTTTGACATTGCTATAATGATATAACCTATAAGTAAATAGAACCCTTAGGACCTCTCAAGCTCTGACAAAGTGTGTTAAACCTTGAAGGCTTCTCAAAGTAATGTCTTTCCCCATTCTTATATCTCCCACCTCCTCCAAAACTAGCATTTTGATGTTAGCAAAGAACTAGAAGCAGCTGAGGGCTCATCAGTTCTGGAATATCTTTAAAAAAAGCTACAAATGTAATAGGATATGCAGTAAAAAATGATAAAATATGAGGAAATTTGGAAAAAAGGTGAGAATTAGTATAAACTGAGAAGCAAAAGAAAATTGGTGAATTTAAAAGTCACAAAAGTTAAATTCTAATGGAAAATAATGTGGAGAAGAAATATCAAAATCTATTTTCTCATTGCAGAGGAGTAGGCAGAACACAGCAAATTCTATATTACATTGTCACACTAGATTTATATATTTGATGTTTATGTAGTAAGAGGGTTTTAATTTTGGATTGAGTGGCAAAAGATAAAAAGACAAAAAAGGCATAGAAACTTGAAAAATCTCTTAACAATCCACCTACAATTAGTAAACACACTAACCAGGTGCCAGATATTATGTTAAGCTATTGGGGGGGGGGGTGGAGATTGAAAAAAATAAATCTGACTCATTGCCCTCTTCCAGAAATCTTCACTGGGACCTTTAGAATCTTGTTTGTGTTTCTCTGGGACCTCCAAACTTACAAAAAGCTTTTCAATGTCAGACTTACTAAAGGCATATAAAGGTAAGAAAAGGGATTTATATCTGAACACCCTTAGCAACACACTTAATTACCCACATTTCACTGAGGACATATATATGAGGCAATCACCAGGGGAAAGGTCTGGGTGTGTTATAAACTGAGAGTATTTTGCAGTACTAGAACTTTAGAAAACTTTCCCACCTTCGTTGTGGTTCCCCCCCCCCCTTCTTCCTGCCCATCCTTTCTTTATTGGTATTTGCTTATTGTCTCCTCAGCTAAATGAGTCCCTTGCCTTGGAATCATCCAATTTTTTTAATAACATTTTAATAGTCTTCGTTTATTTTTAATGTTATCATAAGGGTTTTTTCCCCCCAATATCTCTTCCTTTCCACTTTCAGAGAGTCATTCTATAGAAGGACTAATATATATATGGGATTAATATATTTAATATTTTTAAAATTTCCCTCCCCCACAAAGGAAAGAAAATGAGTTTATGTGTTTTAATATGCTGGAAAAAGTCTGAAAACATGTGCAACACCTGTGGACCTCTGAACTTGTGGAAGAAATGGGTTGGATGTAGCCTCATTTCTTCATTTGAATCATGCTTGATCTCTATAATTTTGTTACTCATTTTTGATTTGTGTTCTGTACCTTTTACATTTACATTGATGTAGAGTCACGTATATTGTTTTCCTGGCTCTGCTTTCCATCCTGTATCAGTTCATGTCAATTTTTCTCTATCCATCTACCACATAGATCATTTCTTACAGCACAGTAATATTCTATTACATTTACATACCACGATTTGTTTAGTCATTCCCCAGTTAATGGACATCTACCTAGTTTCCAAATCTTTGTTATCACAAGAAATATTGCTATAAATATTTTGACATACATAGGTACTTTGTCCTTATCAGTGGCTTCTTTGAGGTATAATCCAGTAATCAAATCATTGGTTCGAAGGGTCTGAACATTTTAGATGTTTTATTTTCATAATTCTAAATTGCTTTCCAAAATGGTTATACCTCATAGCTCCTCCAGCAATGTTTTGGCCAAGTCATGGGATAATTAACATAGTAGTTGAACCCAGGCCCTCTAAAATTAAATCCAGTGCTTTTCTCTCACCTTGGCTTCTTCTCTGCTTGCATCCTAAGGGTGTTGCAATCTTTTTTTTTTTAATTATTTCATTTTTTATTATGGATTTAAAAACCAACAAACTTGAATATGTCAATATATAAATAAAAACAAAAAGTGAATATGTTTTAAACTGGCAATTTCTATTTAAATTTAGGTTCCCCCCACTGTATAATTTGCATTTTTTTATGTTTTTGCAAGGCAAATGGGGTTAAGTGGCTTGCCCAAGGCCACACATCTAAGTCATTATTAAGTGTCTGAGACCAGATTTGAACTCAGATACTCTTGACTCCAGGGCCTGGTGTTCTATCCACTGCACCACCTAGCCGCCTGACATAATATTTTTGAAAAGTGTTAATACATTATTTAAAAAAGAAAACCAAATAAAACAGAAGAGGATAGACAAGCCAGAAAGTGCTAGAACAATGTTAAGTTCAAATTATTAAATTGAGTTATTTAAAAATGCAAATTAAGGTGCAGCTAGGTGACACATTGGATGGAGCACCAGCCCTGGAGTCAGGGAGTTCAAATCCAGCCTCAGATATTTAAAAATTATCTAGCTGTGTAACCCTAGGCAAGCCACTTAACCCCATTGCCTTGCAAAAAAAAAAAAAGTATGTCACTACTCTTACTAACTCTTTCCTTCCCCCTCCAAAAGAAGAAAAGCTCTTCCTGGTAACAAATAAGGACGTTGAGCCCCAAAGGTATTAAATGACTTGTCCATGATCACATAATTACCAGCAAGATTTGAAACAGGGCTAAATCCAATTCTCATTCTCCCCAGCTTTCTGCTATTCATCTATAAGCACACTAGAATCTCCCTAATCTTGTAGTAAACTTGGCTTGACCCTTCTGGATCATCTAGCACCTGTTCCAGATCTCTCCTGTCTACTTCAACAAACTTCTGGATGGAAAAATTGCCTAGCCTTGATGCCTCCACCTTGTCCCTGTTCACATTCTACTCATCTCCTCTTAACAAATGTCCATCCCACAACTCCTAAAATAATTATTTTTGAAAATATTATCAGTGGGTGGCTAGGTGGCGCAGTGGATAAAGCACTGGCCCTGGAGTCAGGAGTACCTGGGTTCAAATCCAGGCTCAGACAGACACTGCCACTGACTGCACCTGCTAGAGAAACTTTCCATGGGCCTTGGAAACACAAATTTCTCCTTAGTTTCCTCCAAACCCATGAACTGTTCTTATTATCTTACTCCCAAGTTTTTCCATGTGGGTCTTCTTAGCCACCTTCTCTTTCTTTTTTCTTTTGGTTTTTACAAGGCAGTGGAGTTAAGTGACTCACCCATGGTCACACAGCTAATTAAGTATTAAGTGTCTGAGGTTGGTTTTGAACTCAGGTCCTCTAGACTCTGGGACCAATGTTCCATCCACTGTTCCACCTTAGTTGCCCCTGCCTTCTCTTTCACTTACTTTCACTTACACATTTTCAACTACCACCTCTATGCAAATCACTTCCAGGTCTGTATCTTCCTACATATTTGTTTGCTATTGTGTCCCCCATTAGATGATCACTTCCTGGAGGTCAAGGACTGTCTCTCCTGGAACCCAGGAGGAGTTTAATAAATGTTTATTGACTTTGTGAACACTAATAGTTTATCTTCTCCCCAAACCCTAATCTCTTCTGACTTCACTTTTTCTATCAATAGCACCAACCAAAAGTCCAGTCTCCACTATTTAAAGCCTTAGGATTGTCTTTTACTCTTTCTGTCACTTCCCAAATTGTATTGCTTTCCAAGTTTGGTACATGCAACTTCCACGGTATCTTGAACATCATTCCCTTTTCTGTGTATATTGCCAGCACCTGCTTAATTTAACCTCTGAGACAGTCTTCTTTTCTTCCCTGTTTCCTGCCATTCTGTCTTTTATACACAAATCCTCACACATACCACACCTCTGCTCAAAAATCTTAGTGATTTCTTACTGCTTAGCAAAAGACAGCTTTGATGGTAAGTCAGAGCACTGAGCTTCAAATCAAGAAGACTCAGACACCTACTGTGACCCTGGGTAAGTCATTTAACTCTGTCCACCCTAATTCCTCATCTGTAAAATGAGTTAGAAAAGGAAATGGAAAACCATTCTAGTAACTTTGTCAAGAAAATCCAAAAAAGGGGGTCACAATGAATCAAACACAAATGAGCTGCAACAATAACTATTGCTTAGCAAGTGACAATTCTCTGTTCCTAGAATTTTCTACCTGTCCCTTAAAACTTTATCAAAAATGCCATATCCACAAAGAGGCCTTTCCTGATTTTTCCCATTATGATATTGCAGTATATAGCGCATTGGCCCTAAAGGCAGGAGAATCTGTGTTCAAATCCAACCCTAGATGCTTGACACTGACTGTGTGACCCTGGTCAAGTCACTTCACCCTGACTCCCTGGCATCCATTGCCATCTCTAGTCTTCCTGATCCATATCTGGCCACTGGACCCAGATGACTCTGGAGGAGAAAGTGAGGCTGGTGGCTTAGCACAGTTTGTTCCCCCACCCCCATTCAGATCTAATTCACTTGCTAGTCTTGATGTCATCTCCCTGATGTCATGGTCATCTTTGAGAATGAAGGAAAACATCATTAGAAAATAAGTTCTCTAGAAAAAAATGTTCCACTAGGCCAGCAAGGCTATAGTGATACTTGATCTTCACTTCAAAAGAGAAGTAGTTTATAGTTATTTGTGCTTTTAATATTCCTGATCAGATTGAGAGCTCCATCAGGACAGGGACCATGTTATAATAGAAATATATCTCTCTGGCACCTACCACAGTATTCTTCACACAACAGACATAATAATGTGTTTGTTGAATAAATGAATGAGCAAATGAGGGTTTATCTGAAAAGAATGTGAATTGGTGTTTTTCAGAACCCTCCAGTGTCTAGATTTATTGTACAAATTCATTAATGAATAGCAAGTAGTCCCATATTCAATATAATATTTTAATAAAATTATTATTGTTAATTAGATTAGGAGTATCACTGTGTAATTTTTATTGAAGTCCATTAAAATCTCAACAATTATCATCCTATAATAGAACTTCAAAAAACTAAAATTCATTCTGGAACTCCTATGAAATTTGTCATAATGAGATTTTAAGTATATTGCTAAGATGCATAAATAGGAATGCAGTATGTTAGAATAATATAGTCATCCATTTTTATTAGCATTGGCTTATATCCTTATTAGGCTATCACATCCAGGCTTAGGCTTTCACAATTTATAAACATTGGAAAATTTGGAAAAGATTCAGATAAGTGTCACAAAGGTTTAAAGAATTGGGATTCTTTAATTTTATTTAATTTAGATTAGATTTATTTTACTTTAAAGATTAAAGAATTGGAAAAGATGAACAATGAACAGGATAAAAGAGCAGATTGTTTAGTTGGGAGGAAAGAAAACCAAGGAATAATTTAATTTAATCTTCCAAGCAATGAGGAAATCTTTCATAGATGAAAATCCTATGTTCTTCTCTACTGGAGACATGTTAGAAAAATTATCTTAGCAGAGAAAGAATTAGCTCTGATATAAAGATGAATTTCCTGACAGAGTGGCTGAAGAATCCACTTTGTTGGCTCATTGTCAACGCTTCCCTTAAAAATAGGTTGAAGTTTTATTTGCCTAAGTGGCCTTTGCTTGGCCCTCCCTATAAGACTGGGATAAAATTGATGACTCAGAGTTATTTCCAAAGGAATGACATGATTTTAGATTCTTCAGCTCCTTGCAATCTTGTCAGAAAAATCCTTTCTGTACTGATACCCACAGAGATCAGCTCTGAATTGAGTATCCTATAATCTATACATGTCTCTCCACTGAGGAGATTACTGGAGCCAGATTTATACTAATGTCTATCTTGAGCCCAAATTGTCTGATGATTGTGTCTGGTAACTTAAGTTTAATCTGCCCTTCCAGATAAGAGTCAAAGATGTTTTGTCTCCAGACTTCTCCTGAATTTGATTGTATTTAAGCAAAACCTGTTGACTACCCTGCTATTCTGGTTATGTGATGTCATCAGTATAGGAAATTCCTGGTATGGAAGTTTTCTCCAATAATACGTATTGGCACTTAATCTAGAATCTTAGTTATTTCTATCTGAAAGGTTACACATTTGGGATTTGTAAGAAGACAGGCCTAATTGGATCAAGGTACAACATGGAAACAAAGTAAAGACTGACAGAGTGCTTTCTGTGGGGGGGGGGGAAGCAAGATTGGGGGGGATTGTAAAACTCAAATAATATCTTTAACAAAAATAAATTACAAAAAAAGAAAACAGGCCTTAAGTAAGGCAACTCTCCTGTTTTTTAAAACTTTTTTTTCCAATTATGTGTAAAGATACTTTTCAGTATCATTTTTTTGTTTAAGATTTTGAGTTTCTCTCCCCCCTACCCCATGACAGCAAACAATCTGAGATAGCTTCTACATGTACAATTCTGTTTAACATATTTCCATTTTAGTCTTGTTGTGAAAGAAGAATTAGAGCAAAAGGGAAAAATACCAAAAAGAAAAAACACAAAGCAAATTTTAAAAAAGCAAAAATAAAATACTTTGGTCTGCATTCAGAAACCATAGTTTTCTTTCTGGATGTGGATGAGATTTTCCATCTCAGATCTTTTAGAATTACCTTTTCTCATTGAACTACTAAGTCTATCATAGTTTTGGGGGTTTTTTTGGGGGGGGCGGGTTTGCAAGGCAATGGGGTTAAGTTACTTGTCTGAGGTCAAATTTGAACTCAGGTCCTCCTGACTCCAGGACCAGTCCTATCCACTGTGCCACCCCAGTGTTATGGTTCTGCTCACTACACTCAGCATCAGTTCTTGTCTTTCTAGGTTTTTCTGAAATCTGAAATTCTGCTTATAGACCACTATAGTGCTCCATCACATCCATATACCCTATCTTGTTCAGCCATTCCCCAGTAGATGGGTATCCCCTCAATTACCAATTCTTTGCCACCTCAAAAAGAGCTGCTAGGAATATTTTTGTCCATGTGGGTCTTTTCCCCTTTTTTATGATCTCTTTGGGATAGAGACCTAGTAGTGATATATTGCTGTATCAAAGGGTATGTGTGGTTTTGTAGCCTTTTGGGCACAGTTGCAAATTGTGCAAACTCTCCAGAATGGCTAAATCAATTCACAACACCAATGGTGCAACTCTCCTGTATTGTATTAGTATATATTTACTATATAATGCTCATTGGGAAACTTCCTATCATACAATTTTTTTTCTGGCTTTGAGGAAAACAACCCAACAGGCATTTGCTTATGCTATCCAAATGGAAGTGATGTATTTTTTTTTAATCACTTCAAGCAGGTGTTTTCTTCACTCTCTTCAGTCTCTTGATGATCTCATTCCTCCAAAATAAAAAGAAGCAAGTTCATTTTATGTTGTAAGTTGAACATACCTCTTCCAAGCCTGGAGGTAACTGAAGTTAACAGGCTGAGTCTACCAAAACTGTTCTGGCAAGTCAGAACCCTAGTTGGGAGAGGGACCTAAGAAGAGAGAAGAGAGCATCTCTTTAAGAATTCCTAGGACAGCTAGGTGGCACAGTGGATAGAGCACCAGCCCTGGATTCAGGAGGACCTGAGTTCAAATCTGCCCTCAGACACTTAATAATTGCCTAGCTGTGTGATCTTGGGCAAGTCACTCAACCCCATTGCCTTAAATAAAAATTTAAAAAAAAAGAATTCCTTTCAGACTACAGGGCTGGAACTTTTTACTGTGAGGGATGCTTAAATGTCTAACCAGAAAACAATTTGCAATTATACTAAGAAAGTGACTAAAATGCCCATAATTTTTGTCCCCAAAATTTTATTACTAGGTCCTGATAACAATGATGTCAATGACAAAAAGAAAGGTCTCCCGAGAAAGCTGTTTGTAACAAGGGCCTGTTGGTTCATGTGCATTCTTTTTCTGTTCATCTCTCTCTCTCTCTTTCCATATATATATATACATATTTATATATATATGTGTGTATTTTATATATATATATTTATATGTGTATAGCTATACATATGTGTATATGTATGTATGTATAGGAATTCTTATTTTATTTGGTCTTTGTTAGGTTCAGAATTTTAAAAGTTAACAAAAGAAGGTCCCAAATGCACCAAGAAATTTTTATTACTTTGTGTAGTAGTAAAAGAACAGGGAGTAAAGTGACTGGACATGAATGCTTTTGCCTTTCCTCTAAGATGGGCTCTCTTTTATATTGTTTGAACATAGTTGTTTGCATGCTGTCTGCTGAACTGAATTTGCTCCTTGAGAGCAGGGACTATTTTCCCCCCCGTTCTTTGTATCTCTAGAGCTTAGCACATGGAGTTAGCACTTAAATTCTTTTTGACTTGACTGGGGAGTGGCTAACCCAGCTGTGGGACATGAATGTGAATGGAATGGAATATCACTGTACTGTGAAGAACAATTAATATGATGCCTCCAAAGCACCTTGGCAAATTCATATGAACTAATACAAATTAAACCTATCCAGGAAAAACAATATATACATTGACTATAGCAAGGTAAATAAAGAGAAACAAAAAAAATTAAAATTGCTGTCAAATTATAATGACCAAGTTTTTCTAAAGAAGAGATGAGAATTTATCTTCTTCCCTATTTTGCAAAGATAAATATGAATATGAAAATCTATGTGTAATGTCCCTCTTGTTTGATATGTCAGTTAGTTTTGCTGAACTGATTTTTTTCTTATTCTCATTATCTTTAACTTTACCCATCTTTCCCAGTCTCCTCACCACCCTGCCCCTGAGACCTTCCTTATTACTTATATTTGCTTATTAGAGGGCGGTACACTATCCTCCCAGTCCTTTGGGCTCAAAATGTTAGGAATCATCCCTAACTCCTCCCTGTCTCTCACCCTCCACATCCATGATTGTCTTTTCATTTTATTTTATGTTTTCTGCAATTACAGGTAAAGACAATTTTCTGCTTTCATCCTTTTGCAAGTTTTTGAATTTCACATTTTTCTACTATCTTCCTTTCCCTTCCCCCACCCTTGGCAGCAAACAATCTGCCAACATGTATAATTATGTTTAACATACTTCCACATTAGTCATGCAACAGAAGAATTAGAACTAATGGTAAAAAACAAAAACAAAACCGTGCATCACCTAACAAACTGTAAAGTGAAAGAAAAAATATAGACATTTTAAAAAATGAGCCATAGCATGCTTTGTTCTGCCTTCAGTTTTTTCCTCTGGATGTGGATGCAAGCTATTGCCTTTCAACACGTCTTAAACACTCCTCTCTCTCTCTGACACTTCAACCACTCATGCAGGTGTGCAAATTATTGACAGAGCAAATTGGAAGATCAGCCTAAATCAAGACTCTTTCTACTGCAAGCCATCCTTCATTCAGCCAATAAAGTGATTTTCCTAAAGCATATTAGTTCCATATTGCCTCCAGAATCAAAAGCTAAATTCTCTGTTTGTATTCAAAGCCCTTCAGCTCCCTCCTACCTTTCAAGCCCTACAGCTCCCTCCTACCTTTCCAGGTTTAGACCTTACTCCACACTACAGTGGCACTGGACCTCTCTGCTGCTCCATGAAGACGATATTCCATCTCTTGGCTCCAGCCATTTTCTCTGCCCCATGTCCATGCCTCAAATGCTCTTCCTCCTCAAATTCACCTACTGACTTTCCTGGTTTCTTTTAAGTCTCAATTAAAATCCTGTCTTCTACAGAGAACTTTCCCAAACCCTCTTAATTCTAGTGCTTTCCCTCTGTTTTTATTTCCAGTTTATCCTTTTTGTTTATAATTGTATGTGTATATATTTGTTTGGTATCTTCCCCATTAGGCTGTAAGCTCCCTGAAGGCAGGGACTCTTCTCTTGCCTCCTCTTGTATGTATTTAGGACAGTGTACATGTACCTGGTACATTAATAAATGTTAATTATTGTTTGATTCATGTAGAATAACCATATCGCTACTACATACTCATAAATAGGACACCTACTACACGGAAGGCAAATAAGTATAAAGTCCTTCAGTTCAAGGAGAAGAAACAGGACATATTGAGACAAGAAAGCAGCCCATCCCACCATCTGCTAGTTATCTATCTTTTTTCTCAAGAGCTTGGAATTGATTTGTTCCTCTTTTTTTTAACTTTTAGAAAGATTTAATTTATCTTGAATTTTACAATTTTTCCCCTAATCTCACTCCCCCCCCCCACAGAAGGCAGTCTGTTAGTCTTTACATTGTTTCCATGGTATACATTGATCTAACCTGAATGTGATGAGAGAGAAATCATATCCTTAAGGAAGAAAAATAAAGTATAAGGGATAACAAAATTACATAATAAGATAATAGTTTTTTTAAATTAAAGATAATAATCTTTGGTCTTTGCTCAAACTCCACAATTCTTTCTCTGGATACAGATAGTATTCTACATGACAGTAGCTATCTGTTTTAACTGATTATTCCTTCTAAGAGCTAAGATCTATTGTTTCTCTGATGCTCAATAACTGGAAGTACTGTCAGAGCCCTTCAGTTTAGTCCCCTTGAAAGTCTGCCTGCTGAGAAAAACCTTTAGTTGTCTCACCTGAGATATATCTCTCAAGTCTGTTTCATTTAGAGACAGAAAGCTGACAAACTGTGATCAGTGTGTATCAATAGATCCATCGATAGAGCACACAACAGTCCTTGTATTTACAAGGAACATTAACCTGCATGGTTCAAATGAGAGTGTTCTCAGAGGTACAGCCACTGTAGTCAAGTCTTGAAGAAGGTTGAGTTATTCATGAACTAATTCATGAACTAAAAGGTCCATACCTTTTGATATGAAGATTCAGGGAACATGGGAAAACTGACAGCTTCAGGGTGAATTAAGTAGGACAAGAAAGAAAGAAAAATCAAACATATAATACTCCCTGATGGTGTGTTAGCTGGGTAGGTAGGTGTGTGGTGGAAGAGCAGCTCCTAGTCAGAAAGATGAGGCTAGAAGAGAAATGCCCCAGACCCACACCTCAGTTTCTTCTTCTGTAAAATGATTCCATAATAGTACTTACCTTGAAGTGTTGTCATGAGGATCTAATGAGAATATTTGTAAGTGTTAAGTGCTATGTATAAATGTCAGCTATTATTTAAAAAGTATTTTATAAATTTATCTCATTCAGCTCTCAAAACAACCCAAGGACATAAGTGCTTTTATTATCCCCATTCTTTAGTTGAGAAAACTGAGGCAAACAGGTTAAGTGACTTGCCCAGGATCATATCTATTGTCTGAGGTCACATTGGAACTCAAATCTTTTCCAGCTCCAGTTTGAAGCCAAACTGCTTAGGAAAACAGTATACACAAACAACAACAATAGAAATGGAAAAAGTTAAAACAAACAAAGAAAAAAAACCCCTGATTGTAATTTTAATGACTTAAGCTTGACCTAAAGAAAGGAAAATAAAATATGTTTCTACCCTTTCTTTGCAAACAATAAAGTCCATATGTGGAACACAGCATTTTTACTATCTGTTAGTTTTTTCTTCCTTCTTATTTGGTTACAAGAGATATGACTAAATTCGTAGGAAAGGAGATGGAAATGATACATAAAAAAAGATTTTAAGAAACAAAGTATTTTAGAACTCTGACTTCAGCAGAATTTAAATAAAAATCTGATAGAAATCATATTCCTACATATTTCACATTCTCAGATTTATGCCCTTCCAATCAACAAATTTGGTGGAATGAACCCAGAACCTGGAGAACTGATGGGGTATAGTAAGATTACAATTTCTTTGAGGTCCCTTGAAGTTCTGAATCCCTAATCCCAAGATACAAAGAATCCCAAATATTATACATAATATTACATAAGTACATTAGAGAGAGATAAGGTAAAGTTCTAGGTGAAGTCCAAGAAGGAAGCAGGGAGCATGGCACAGTGAATTGTACTGAATTTAGAGACAAGAGGACTTGGGTTTAAACTTTGTTTAAGTCAATTAACCTTTCTGAACCTCCTCTGTAAAATGAGAGGGTTGGACTAGGAGATAGTCATTAAGGCTTCTTCCAATTCTAAAATCTATGCCCCTAATTGGAAGGGTCTCTGAGGATAGGTAGGAATTCAGCAGAAGAGGGAAATGAGAGGGTCTTCTAGTCATGAGGAAGAGTGTGGAAACATTAAAAGCCCTTGCATACATTCAAGAACAGTTGTTGCCAAACTACTCTATTTTTGTTTCTGACTGGAATTGCCAAGATTGTAGTTCAGAGGAAAGCTATTTCCATAGTGTATCTCAATTTCAGCAAAGTATTTGCAAATGTCTCACTATATCCTTGGGAATTGAGAAATGTGAATTGACAAATCTTATGTTCAATAGATTACAATGAGTAGAAAGAATGGTTTTTTAGTTATCCCTATAGACTTGGAGGGAGGTTTGTAATGGAGGCTCCAGGAAATTGTCCTTGGTCTTATGCTGTTCAATATTTTTATCAGTGAAATACAGTTGTTATGTTAAATTTTCAATTAAGACTATCACTAATACTGAGAGAAATATAAGCTGAAACAACTCTTAAGTTCAACCATACACCCATCAGTTAGAAAAAGATGATCTTAAAAAAAGAAAAATGATATCCTTGGTCATTGTGCCCTCTGTATCAGGACAACTTGCTAAGTAAGATGCAAGGAGCCATCAGTTTTAGAGGGAATTAGGGAGGTGGTTCTCTCTCTCTCCCTCAGGTCCAGTTAATTAGCTTCCAGTCTCTGACATCACAAGCACAGTGATATGGATGTTGGTAGTGAGCGATTGGGGAGAACCAATAGGCTATTAAAGTTAATTTCAAAAGGCAGCAATATTATTCATATGTAATCGGAAGTTGTGGCCAAAATGATCCATATCGATCTCAGCTCCTCCTAAAAAATGGAAGCCCCACTCCCCCCCCCCCTTTTTTAACCTATACACCAAAAAGTTCACTCATTTCAGCAGGGAAAAAAGGAGTGTTATGAGTATGTCAGGTCTTTCACATCTTAAATTTGGCATGGAATATCCTTATTTTGGTGGTGACTAAATTTAATCCCAGTACTCATCCACCTGCATATATGTATCAACTCTCACTTCTAGTCATGGAACGCCCATTGGCAGAGTTTCCAGGATTTTCCCAACACAGCTTCTGGGAGTCTAGTGCATGAGAGAAGAAAACCAGTGCATATGGTGGATTCTAAATCCACCTTTCCTTCAGTCACAAGAGTCCATAGGCTCTTAAGAGTACATCCACAACTTTGAACAAAGACAAAAGACGATTACCTTCAAATTAGAAAAAAACCCATTATCTTATTATGTAATTTTGCTATCTCATACTTTATTTTTCTTCCTTAAGGATATGATTTCTCTCTCATCACATTTAACTGAGATCAATATATACCATGGAAACAATGTAAAGACTAACAGAATTCCTTCTGTGGGGATGGAGGGAGGGAAGCAAGAATGGGGGAAAAATTGTAAAACTCAAAATAAAATCTTTCTTAAAAAAAAAAAAGTACATCCACAGAAAGCAATGCCAAGCCACTCAACTAAACCAGTCCTCTCTATGAACTGGTCCAACCTCTTCCTGACTCTAACCACTAGGTGGCATCGAAGAGTTAGGTTGGATACTGGTCTTGAGGTTGCATTGCTACAGAGAAATGGCCAATTGAACAAGCTTAGTTGGAGGCCTCCACCTCATCTGCCATTGACTCTTCTCTCTCCTGCTAATGCAAGACTTGTATTTGAGAATAGCAATTGAAGAGACAACTGCCAAAGAAACCTCCTAGAGAGGGCACTGCATTTTCCTCTGACTTGGGCTTTTTTCTAGAAGTGACTTGGTTGCGCATTTAGGTTATTTATTTCTTCTTTCTCTGATTTATTCATGTAAGCATCCCCTGACAGCTGCCTTGAGTGTATCCCATAGGTTTTGGTATATTAAACTCCCTAAGAAAAAAATCTCCAGGGCATGATGGATTTACAAGTGAATTCTATCAAACATTTAAGGAACAATTGATTCCAATTCTATATAAACTCTTTGGGAAAATAGGTGAAGACAGAACTCTGCCTAACTCCTTCTATGACACTAATATGGTGCTGATACCTAAACCAAGAAGAGAAAGAAAATTATAGACCAATCTCCCTGATGAATATAGATGCAAAAATCTTAAATAAAAGCTTAGGAAAACGATTTCAAGTTATCACTAGGATATAATACATTATGATCAAGGAGGATTTATCCCAGTAATGCAGGGTTGGTTCATTATTAGGAAAACTGTTAGTATAATTGATTATATCAGTAACACACCTATCAGAAATCATATGATCACATAAATAGATGCTGAAAAAGATTTTGAGAAAATACAGCACCCATTCCTACTAAAAACACTAGAGAGTGTAGGAATAAAAGGTTTGTTCCTTAGAATAATAAGCAGTATCTATCTGAAACCATCAACAAGCATTATATGCAACAGGGATAGGCTTGAGACATTCCCAATAAAATCAGGGGTGAAACAAGGATGCCCATTATCACCACCACTATTCAGTATTGTATTAGAAATGCTAGCCTCAGCAATTAGAGAAGAAAAAGAAATTGAAGGAGTTAGAAAAGGGAAGGAGGAGACAAAATTCTCAATCTTTGCAGATGACATGATGGTATACCTAGAGAATCCCAAAATGTCATCTAAAAAACCCACTAGAAATAATTAGCAATTTTAGCAAAGTAGCAGGATATAAAATAAACTCTCATAAATCCTCAACATTTCTATATATGACTAGCAAGATACAGCAGAAAGAGCTAGAAAGAGAAATCCCATTGAAAGTAACCTCAGACAAAATAAAATACCTGGGAGTCTACCTGTCAAGGCAGACTCAAAAACTTTTTGAAAACAATTACAAAACACTTCTCACAGAAATAAATCAGATTTAAATACCTGGGCAAACATCAACTGTTCATGGATAGGTCAAGATAACATAACAAAAATGACAATTCTACCAAAACTAAACTACTTGTTTAGGGCTCCACCAATCAAAATTCCAAAAAATTGCTTTAATGAATTAGAAAAAGTTGTAAGCAAATTTATATGGAGAAATAAAAAGTCAAGAATTTCCAGAGATTCAATGAAAAAAAGTACAAAAGAAGGTGGCTTGGGGGCAGCTAGGTGGTGCAGTGAATAGAGCATCAGCCCTGGAGTCAGGAGGACCTGAGTTCAAATGCAGTCTGAGACACTTAATAATTACTTAGCTGTGTGACCTTGGACAAGTCACTTAACCCCATTGCCTTGTAAAAAAAAATTACAACTACTAAAAGAAGGTGGCTTAGCTTCACCAGTTCTAAAATTATATTAAAAGCATCAGTCATCCAAACTGTCTGGTATTGGCTAAGAAACAGAGTGGTGGACCAGTGGAACAGACTAGGTACAATAGCAGGAAATGATTATAGTAACCTGCTGTTTGATAAACCCAAAGAGTCCAGCCTTTGGGATAAAAACTCTCTCCAATAAAAATTGTTGGGAAAATTGGAAGTTAGTATGGAAGAAACTTAGACCAACACCTCACACCCTATGCTGAGATAAGATCCAAATGGATACAGGAATTAGACATAAAAAAAAAAACAATATTATGAGCAAACTAGAAGACCAAGAAGTTTACCTGTCAGATCTACAGAAAGGGAAGTAGTTTATGACCAAGGAAGAGATCAAGACCATCATTAAAAACAAACTAAATAATTTTGATTACATTAAATTAGAAAGCTTTTCACAGACAAAACCACTGTAACCAAGATCAAAAGAAATGAAGTAAATTGGGAAACAATTTTTACAACTAGTATTTCTGATAAAGGACTCAAAAAAACAAGCCATTCCCCAACTGACAAATGGTCAAAGGATGTGAAAATCAAAGCAAACCATAGTCATATGAAAAATTGCTCTAAATCATTCGTTATTAGAGAAATATAAGTTAAAGCTTCTCTGAGATTCCACTTCACACCTCTCAGACTGGCCAATATGACCAGAAAGGACAATGATCAATATTGGAAGGAATTTGAGAAATCTAGGACACTAATACATTGTTGGTGGGGCTGTGAACTCAATCCAACCTTTCTGGAGAGCAATTTGGAATTATGCCCAAAGGGTAACAAAAATATGCATACCTTTTTAATCTAGCAATACCACTACTGGGTCTATATCCCGAAGAGATGATGAAAAAGGGTAAAAACATCACTTGTACAAAAATATTCATAACAGCCTTGTTTGTGGTGGCAGAGAATTGGAAATCAAATAAATGTCCTCTAATTGGGGAATGGCTTAGCAAACTGTGGTATATGTATGTGATGGAACACTATTGTTCTATTAGAAACCAGGAGGGATGGGATTTCAGGGAAGCCTGGAGGGAGTTGCATGAACTGATGCTGAGTGAGATGAGCAGAACCAGAAAAACACTGTATACCCTAACAGTAACATGGGAGTGATATTCAACCTTGATGGACTTGCTCATTCCAACAGTGCAACAACCAGGGACAGTTTTGGGCTGTCTGCAATGGAGAATACCATCTGTATCCAGAGAAGGAAGACTATTACCTTCAAATTAGAAAAAAAAAAAAACCGTTATCTTATTATGTATTTTCACTATCTCATACTTTATTTTTCTTCCTTAAGGATATGATTTCTCTCTCATCACATTCAACTAAGATCAATATATACCATGGAAACAATGTAAAGACTAACAGAATGCCTTCTGGGGGGGGTGGGGGAAAGGAAGCAAGAATAGGGGGGAAATTGTGAAGCTCAAAATAAATAAAATCTTTCTAAAAAAAAAAGAAGTGACTTGGGCCTTTTAAGAAATTTATATTTGTTTTTTTTCTCCCCAGTCATGTACATCTCTTCATAATCCCATTTTGGGTTTTCTTGGCAAAGATGCTGGAGTAGTTTGCCATTTCTTTCTCCAGCTCATTTTATAGATAAGAAAATGAGACAGAGTTGAGTGACTTGTCTAGGGTCACAAGCTAGTAAATGTCTGAAGTCAGATTTGAACTTGGGAAGATGTCTTCATGACTCCAGATCCAGCGCTCTATCTACTGCACCTCATAGCTAGCCCTGACTATTTATGGTTCCAATTGTGTAAATCTTTAATAAAAATACATAGCTACTGTCCAAGATATATTCAGATGTACTCTCTAACATATATTCAGAAGTCATGGCCAAAAATGATCCAAATGGATCTCAGCTCCTCCTAAAAAACAATCCTCTGACTCTAGGCCCCAGCTCAGCTCCTGACAAATAGTCCATCTTCTGAGATCTGCTAGGAAAGATGCTTCTAAAAGTAGTTCTTAATTTTTCCCACACTTTGAATAATAATCTGATAGGATAAAAATCACAAGCCATATATTTTATAATAAAACTCAAATTAGAAATAATAGGTAAGAAACACAATGTGTGCTAGATTTGGATCCTGAAGATCTGGGTTCCAATTAAATGGATAACATAGATGAGTTGTTAACTTCTCTGGACTTCAATTCACTCATTTGCAAAAATGAAGTGGCTGAAGTAGATGGCCTCTGATGGATCCTCACCCCACCCCACCCCACCAGCTGTAAATCTCTGAACCTTTCCAAAGGGACATTTCAGAGAGGGTAGGAACAGAGTATAACCTCAAAGCTTGGCAGGAGATGGCAGAAGAATAGCCAAGAAGAAAAAGATAAGGCCTCACCCAGAACCACATAGGGTATCAATTCCATATAGGAGTGAGATATTCAAGCTTCCACAATTAAAAGTGTGGAAATCTAAGCTTCAAGGAAGTCACTTAATTTTAACTTAACTTGAATTTTAACTTAATGGTGCAAAGTTCTCTAATTTAAATTCTTTCATTGGCTATCACCACATTTTGTTTAGCTGTTTCAGTCATATCTGACTATGATTCCATTTGGGATTTTCTTGGCAAAACTAGTGATTTGTAATTTCCTTCTCCAGCTCATTTGATAAATAAGAAAACTGAGGCACACAAGGTTAAATGACTTACTTAGAGTCAGTCACATAGCTAGTTAGTGTCAGAGTCAGATTTAGAGTAGACGCAAAAATACCTCTTTGCAGACCACTGTCAATATTTTACATAAATGGTAAAAAAAATTTATACCAGAATAGTGGCAGTGATAATAAAATGATGTATATAAAAATGTTTTGAAGTTAGAATAACAGGATCTGGTAATCATATATGAATGATGAGATTTTGAACAAGGGAAACTGGATGGCATCACTGTCAGAAATAATGGATTCTTTTTTTTCTTTTAGTTTTTGCAAGGCAATGGGATTAAGTGGCTTGCCCAAGGCCACGCAGCTAGGTAATTTTTAAATGTCTGAGACTGGATTTGAACCCAGGTACTCCTGACTCCAGGGCCGGTGATTTATCCACTGCACCACCTAGCCACCCCATAGAAATTATGAATTCTTAAGGAAGAAAAGACTCCGGAAAAATCTTGAGCTCACTCTTGTGAGTTTGGGTACCACTGGAACAGCCAGGTGATATGTTATATGGGCAGACAGTTGAAGATGTAGGTGTGGAGCTCAGAAAAGATGTCATTTTTATAACTATACATTTGGACATCTTGTGCAAAGAGATGGCAGTTGAAGTTTTGAGAACAATAACCAAAATAAAGAGTTTAGAGAGAGAAGAGCTAAGAAAAGAAATTGGGAGACAGTTCCATTAAAGTGTCTGAAAGAGGACAATGAATCAGTTAAGGAGACTGATGAGGGTTTGAGAGAGAGAATAAACAAGACCTGGACTTGTCTCTGAGAGTATAGTGTCTCTGAAATCAAGGAAAGGGAGTTTTCAAGAGGTGAATTTACCTCACAAAGAATAGTCAATAAGCACCAAACTCTGTGCTAAGCCCTATTGAATAGAACAAGATAGTCCGGAGCTTGAGGAGCTCACAGTCTAATAGGGGGAAACAGGTAAACAAATATGTACAAACAAGCTGTATTCAGAATAAATAAGAAACAATCCACAGAAGAAAGTGTTGGGAAAGACTTTCTATAGAAGATGAGGTGTTAACTGGGACTTGGAGGAAGCCAAGAAACTAGGAGGTAGAGTTGAGAAGGGAGAATATTCCAGTCATGGGAGAAAACCAGGGAAGATGTCCAAAACTGAGAAATGGTGTCGTGTTCATGGAAAAGTGAAGGGATCAGCATCACTGGATTGAAGGGCATACGGTGGGGGGGGGTGGGGCAAAGTGAGTTTTAAAAAGCCTGAAAAGAAAGAGAGGTAGGTTATGAAGGACTTTTAATGACAAAGCATTTTGTTATTTGATCCTGGAGGTGACAGGAAGTCAAAGTTGTTGAGAGAGAGAGAGAGAGAGAGAGAGAGAGAGAGAGAGAGAGAGAGAGAGAGAGAGAGAGAGACAGAGACAGAGAGAGACAGAGTGAGAGCATGTGTTGGACATGTACTTTAGAAAAAAAATCACTTTGATACTGAATGGAAAACAGATTGAGAAGGGGAGAGATTTGTGGTAAGTAGACCAACCAGCCTGCTACTGCAATCATCCAATCATGAGCTGATGATGGTTTGCACCAAGATGGTGGCAGTATCCAGGGAAAGAAAGGGGTATATTGGAGAGAAATTGAGAGGCTTGGCAATAGATTGTATATGGAGAGGGGGTGAAAGACAATGAGAAAGAGAAAATGACACCCAGATTGCAAGACTGAGGGCCTGAGAGAATGGTGGTCCTAAACAGCAACAGAACAATTTGGAAGGAAAGAATCTGGGGAGAAAAGATAGAGTTACTTTTGGACATGAAGAGTTTAAGAGGTCGCTCGGGCAGATGTTTGAAAGACTGTTGGATATGCAAGATTGGTAGTCAGCAGAGAGGTTAGGACTAGATAGGTTGAGGTGAGACTCATCAACTCAGAAATGCTAATTAAATCCATGGGAGCTAATGAGATGACCAAGTGAAGAGCTATAGATAGAAAAGAGAAGAAGATCAAGGACAAAGCTCTATGGAACAGTCATGGTTAGTTGGCATGATCTGGGTAAAGATCCAGTAAAAGAGAATGAGAAAATGTTCAGATAGGTAGGAAGAGAACTGTGAGAGAATGGTGTCCTAAAAACTCAGGGAGTTAGAATATCAGAGAGAAGATGGTGATCAATAACGTCAGAGGCAACAGGTCAAGAAAGATGGAGAAAAAGCTATTGGCTTTGGCAATTAAATGGTCACATGTAACTTTGGAGAGAGCCCCAGTGGAATAAATGAGATTAGAAGCAGGATTATAAAGGATTAAGAAGAGAATGGAAAGAGAGAAAGTGAAGGCATCTATTGTAGAGCCTTCTTATAGAGATTAGCTGCAAATGGCAGAATAGATATAAGATAATAGTGGGAATGGATCAAGTGAGGTGTTTTCAGGATGGGGGAGATTTGGACATGTTTGTAGACAATAGGTACAGAGCCAGTAGACAAGGAGAGATTAAGATAAGTGAGAGTGAAAATAACAGAAGGGGAATTCTTTTGGAGAAGAAAGGATGGAAGTTTACCTTGGTCTCTTCATGTGATGCAAAGTTGGAAGAAGAGACAGTGGCAGGAGGAATCTGAGTGATATGAGGATGAGTAGAAAAGGAAGTCTTGATGAATGGCTTCAATTTTTTCTGTAAAATATGAAGCAAGGTTTTCAGCCAAGAGGATGGGGGAAGAGGGAGTCATGAGAAGTTTGAAAGAATGAAAAGTTTTGGGAGGACCACTGGGGAGAGTGGGACAGTGAGCTGATTGTAGAAGGATTGCCTAGCAGCAGGGAGGGTCCATTTAAATTTGGACATAATTTTGTAGAGGACCCATTAGAATGAGTTTCTCTACCTTCATTCATTGCACCTAAATAGGAATGAAGGCAGTAGATGAGAGTAATCCAAGTCTGAAGCTTGGCAAGGCATAATCAGCAATATAAAGGGCACAGAGGCTCAAAAGAAGACAGTATAGAGTTGAATTAGTTCACCAAGTGAAGTGGGGAAAAAAGGAAAGAATGGTTTAGTGCAGAAGAGATGGCCTGCTTAGAAGTTTTAAGGAAGGGAGTAGAAAAATTAAGGATATTATGTTACTCCTATAAGAGTGGGGCTATTGAGCAGCAGTGAAGGCCCAGATGAGATTGGGTACCACATAATTTTGGTGAGGTGAGACCAGCTTGATTTTGTTATTTTCCCCAGGAAAATTCAATAATTTCAGAACAAGTGTGGAAAAATTAGGTCATGAGAGTTCCCAAGATTATCAGATAGGAAAGAATAGAAAAGGTAAGAGACTCATAGAGGGTGGCTGAGCAAAATATTGAAGTGGTAGACAGTGGGAAGGTGGAGGTAGTATGCAAGTGAAGCCAGACTGGAGGACATAGAACAAGAATGATTAAGTGGAAATCATAAGGGCATATTTCATGTGGCTCAGAGAATAGGTATAGTGTGAGAAAACTGGAAGAATAATGAGAGGTGATGTTCAGATACCCTCTCTCCTAGAGTTTCTCATTCTTTATATGTTGCAGCTTGCATATATGCATCATCTTACCTTTCCATTACCCTCCCTGTATGATTGCCCATCTTTCGTTATTCAAAGGCAGTGATCTACACTTTTTTGCCATAGAACAACAGATGTAAAATGTTAGTATTGAATAGATGAGTCTTTGCTTAAGTGGGAAGTTGGGGATCATAAAAGGAGCTTTGCAAACAATCCAGTCCACAATCCTTTTCCTGTGAGATCAGCTCAATGTCTATCTGTACAGTGTGTTCAAATAAAGATACTGTTGGATAAACTTTGTACCAAGGGTTCTTAACCTATTTTTGCATCACAAACCCCTTTGACAGTTTGGTGAAGCCCAGGGACTCTTTCTCAGATTAATGTTTTAAATCGTAGGATCCCAAATGAAATCAATTATGTTGAAATACTGTTATTAAAATTAAACACACCTAGGGTGGCTAGGTGGCACAGTGGATAGAGCACTGATCCTGGAGTCAGGAGTACCTGAGTTGAAATCCAGCCTCAGACATTAATAATTGCAAGCCACTTAACCCCATTTGCCTTGCAAAAACCTAAGAACAAAACAAAACAAAACAAAAATTAAACACACGTAAACACGTTCATAGACTCCAATTTAAGAACTTTGATCTATAGGACAGATACCTGGACTGTAGATAGTATTCTTCCGCTTGGTCTTTCCTATGTTGAGGTATTTCAGATCTCTTCCAAGAGGCTCCGCAATATTCTGAGGTTTGATGAAAGCTACAAAATGCCAGTCATGAAAGGAAGCATCTAGAGGACCTCACCATCCCAAGAGTGGGAATTATTGTCATTGAAAGAAATAAAAAGAAAAGAAATAAAGAAAACCACTGATTAGAGGGATCAGTTTAAAAATCTTTTTTCAAGCAGTTTTGTAGAAAGGGATAACTTCATCAGTCTTTACAGAGAATATAAAGGGGCAGCTAGGTGGTGCAATAGACAGTGGCATAGAGTTAGGAGGACAGGAGTCCAAATCCAGTCTCAGACACTAGTTTTGTGACGCTTAATCCCAATTGTTTCCCCCTCCCAAAAAAAAAAGAGAGAACAAAAATTCAAGTGTTAATTTAGTTCAACTAAAATTAAAAAAAACATGTCTGCATTTGCCTTGGAGAGAAGGTAAAAGTAAATGGAAAAAACTATCAAGTCATGCTGACTGGAATTCTTGAGTAAATGAAAATCAACCAACTTATCCTTTAATGTGAGGGATGAGACTGCAAGAAAAAAATGTGATGAATTTATTAGCTGAGGAATTCAGCAACAAATTCCTTCCTTGGCAACTACTTGTTACACACCTGATAGCATAACAACTTCTGCTTGCAGAGCAGGCTCCTGGGCACCCCTGGCTAGGAGTAGTCACTGTAACAGTAACAGTAACACAGTAACTGCCTACAAAGTCAGGCAATCAAGACCCTGTTAAGACCTTAAGATCTTGGACCCAGGGACTGATTGAGAGTGTTTTTGTTCAGTCCTTTCAGAGTCCTTTGGGGTTTTCTTGGTGAAGATATTGGAGTGGTTTTGCTATTTCCTCTCCAATTCATTTTTCAGATAAGGAAACTGAGGCAAAGTGACTTCACCAAGGTCACACAGTAAGTATCTGAAGGCCAGCTTTGAACTCAAGAAAAGTCTTTCTGACTCCAGATCCAGCACTCTATCCACTGCCCCTTATTCCTTAATAAATAATTTCAACCTCTCCTATCCCTTTCATCTTTTGGCACATAACAAGATCTGACTCTTTGCAGATGACACTGATTCTTGTCTGTCCTTTCAGGTACTTTTTATCATACCTCTAATTCATTGGTCCTTGTTCTTTGTCACTGCAGAAATCTTCTCTCTACTGCCTTCACTAAACAGCTTCTGCTCCTTGAAGGTTTACTCTAAAATGATCACCCAATCCAGATGCTGGTGGACCTTAAACACTGAATCCTAAGACACTGTTGTCTCTTTTTCAATAAGTTTGCTGCCTGACTCACAGCATCTTACTATACCCCAATTCTTGCTATCACATTAGGGGATGTTTGATATACATGTTAATGTGCCCTAACTTCCTGCTTCCTCAATCTCCTCAAAACCCCATGATTTAGTTCTCTATTTCACCTCAGCTACACTGAAAGGGTTGGTCAGTTTTGATCTTGCCATCACCCAAAAATATTCCCTTCTATGATGAAGAACACTGGGATCCTTTTATCTAGTCATAAGCCTTCATCATTCCACCTCTCCCTATGCCTATTCCCCCCAACAATGTTCATCAATATAACCTGTAATCTCTAAAGGGTGGAGACCCTTTAGTACTTTGCCAGGCTATAGCAACACTCTCCTTCCCAATTTTGACCTTTTTATAAATTAGTTCAGTTCTCCATCATCCATTTCCTGTACATAATTACCTTGTTTTGTCATCATTCATACCTTTCCAAACTCTTGATGGAGAGAAACTAAAAGTCTTAAAAATAACCTAACTTCCATCATACCAAAAGAATCATAGAATGAAGTGACACAAGAAGGATGAAAAGGGAGGAGCTGTTAACATGCTAATTGAATTTTGAGATACTTGTTATAGTAATTCCTGACAAACTTCATAAGGCTGAAAAAAAAAGTCACACGAATGGGTGGAAGAAGCTCAGTTCTTGTGGTAGAACAGGTAAAATCTCAGATGAAGAAGAGAATTCCAAAGTCCATGAAGATGAAAATAAAGAAGGAATGAAAACTAGAGGAAATGCACATGTTAACTAGATCAAAAATCTTAGTGAAGAAACTGCATGCTGTATTGAACAACTTCATAAGGAAGCAGAGCTAATTCATCATGGGAAAGGAGTGGAAAACCAGCCCAGAACCATGCAAACATTCTAACAAAATTAACTTCTGCAATGTGTAACAAAGTGACCTCTTTAGAAAATGAAGTTCTCTTATTTTTAAACCACCAATGGGAGCAACCAGAAGGCCAACATCCTTAACCTAATGATCAATAATGTTTTGTTAGGGGGTGCCAATAGAACTACATACACTTTGGGTGCTTTCCATTTGTTGCTTCTGGTTCTGAAGATTTCACATATCAAAACCAGTTGAAAGAAGAGCAGTGACAGCTGCCAGCACCTCTCACCATGTAAAAGCAAGCCACAGCCATATTCTTGTACTGTTTGCAGTTAGGGGGATGTTTAAAACTGGCTCCAGAAGGCCCATTGGAGGACAAAAGTTTTGGTCAGACAGGATTGAAAATAAAGGTTTAAAGAGAGTTCTTTTAATGTCTTGTTGTTAGAACAATATTTTTCTGGCAAATAATATTTTCTTCATATTAATTTAAATTGAAACAGCGATTTTCATTCAAAACAGTGTTAAATTTGAATTTATTTCCATTCACAAAATAATTCCTGTCCTTTAATTAGTAAGTAAATCATACTGTCTCAGGAAATCCCAAGATACCAAATTTGTTAAATCCTGAAATCAGGTGATTTCAAATTTCTCACTGTTCAAGTATTTATTTTTAAAATGTTAACATAGTTTTGTAGTAAAATGTGATATAGAAGAAACCCTATTATATCTTTGACTAGGGACAAGGAAAACAAATATGTTACAAAATTTTCATCTTATAAAATATGGCAACATGGCAAAGTAGAAAAGCACTCATTGTACTGAAATAAAGGAGACCTTGGGCAAGTTACTTAATTTCTCTTATTCTCAAGGTTCCATAAGACAAGATTAGATTCATGTCATGGGTTTTGCTAGAAATCTATTCAAGTTTGTGCCTCTATTCTAAGAATGTTTTCAAGTAAATAAAATAAAATACACGGTAAACCAATTATATTTAAACAGTTGCCAAGATATTTTTTAAAAATCTACAGACCTTAGACTAAAAATCCTTAGACCAGGAGAACTCTTCTTTCCAAGCAGTTGCAAAACTCTGATGATATGCATTGTGTGTAATTATGTCTTCAAGAGATGTAATCAGATCTTTAATAAAGCAATTTAATTTAAATTTTACTACAATTTATACCTGAATCTGAAATATATCACCAGTATTTCTACAAAAAGTTTCAAATAGTATAGAAAATAGAGAATTTCTTTAATACTTGGCTTTTGGTTTATTATATATATATATATGTATGTATATACATACATATATATTACATGTCAACATGGAATGTTATAAGCTGGTGCTGTTAAATGATTTTTTAATGAAAAGAGATTTTTAGCTATTTACTTAGCTGAATAAATCTAAATTTATCTGATAATTGCATGACAACATAGCTTTATCAAAATGTAAATTCCTTGAGGGTAGGGACTTTGTCTTATTTTGCTTTTTATTCAGAGAACTTATCATAGTACTTCAAAAAAAGGTACATAATAAACATGAATTGAATCAACTTTTTTTTACTGTTCCAATAAGTTATTAACAGTTTGAAACAAATAAACCCAATAAATCAGAGGCAATGACATGTCCCAGAAACCCCAAAGGCAAGGGAAATAGATTTGTATCTTGCCCTTTTCTTTATTACTTTATTACTCAAATGCATCTTACCATAAGTGTTTTAAAAAAGAAAGACTCCAAGTATGTCAGACGACTGGGAGGGACAAAGAAAATAGCTAATATTCCCAGTACCACAGTGACTTCAAAAGAAGTTTTCATAATAGCTGCCTCTTGAGCCCTCTAAATTTCCTCCTATGGCTCTTCTTGTGAACTTTTCCTTTTGTGCCAGCAACCACCATTCCTGAGATTAAGTTTAGAAGGTCCCACTCTCCTCTTCCTTTTTGTTTTTTGTTTGTTGTTTTTACAAGGCAATGGGGTTAAATAACTTCCCCTAGCTCACACAGCTAGGTAATTATTAAGTGTCTGAGGCCAGATTTGAACTTAGATCCTCCTGATTCCAGGACCAGTACTCAGTGTTTAGGGCTCTATCCACTGTGCCACCTAGCTACCCCTTCTTCTTCTTCTATCTATAATTAAGAAATAAAGGGAATAAGAGAAAGGGAGAGATGATCCTGTGAATTTGGAAATTTTAGCTTTATCTTGCTGGAAGCAAGCACAAAATTATTCAATACAAAGTATTCAATATTCAATATTCAATACAAAGTATTGAATATTCAATATTCAATACAAAGTAAGGGTACAGTGCCCATGGAGCATCCTACTTATGTGATTCCCCCTACTCCCAAACCCTTAATCTGGTCCTCCCTCCTCCTACATGGTACCCAATAAGCATTTGCACATTTTGTTCTTCAAATATATTAAATTTATAAAAACTCAGCAGTGTTTGGGCCCTTTCAGTTTCTTGGCCTGGCCTAGTCTGGCCAGAGAAAAAGTCCAAAGTCATCCACAGAGCTCAGAAGTTAATAATTCAAAACTATTGCTTGGGGCTTGGAATTTGAACCTGCCCATCAAGACAGGTTCAGATAAGGGCAATGGGGTGGGTCTTGGTCTGGGAGGATAAATGGAAGAGAAAAAGTCCAGAAACACTCACATTTAGGAGAAAGAGGGTACAGGAAACACAGAAGCAGGGTGCTGGGTTGGGTTTGTTTGTTTTTTTGGTATATTTTCTATGTGCAAAATGATTTTTTAGCCATGAAGAGCTGCCTCCACGTTCCCTGGAGACTTGGAGAGGTTGTGGGTCTTGTGCAACCATATAATATCTGAAACTTCAGGTGGTCCCTAAGGATAACAAAAGCAATGGCATAAGCAGTGAAGTGCAAGCACAGAAGACAAAGGTAGGGAATGGTAAGCACAGACACTCAGTTAAGCTGAGAGTGTAGGTGAGGCTGTCCTGATGCCCTTTCTAGCAATGTCCAGACTCTGGGGTCATTTTTCCTCAGTTTCAATCTTCATCATGGTCCAACATCTGCCTCCTTCTGTCCTAGTATGCATTGCTGAAAGGAGATAAGGAAGTCATGAAACATTTGGTCCACTACAAATTTGTTGTCTTATATACAGCAAGGCAGTCCTTCCACTGCCTGAGCAGTTCTCCAAACTCTCTTCTCTCAAGTCTTCCCTTCACACTATCCTTTCAGTGGAAGATCACAGTTCATTCTTTTTAAAAATTTGAGTCCATTCACCAAGAGCTCCCTCTTCATCTTATATCCTTTTACCATCACTGTCACTTTGTTCCTTCATTCCAGGCCTCTGATTAGAAGGGGAATCCTTTCCCTTGACAAAAGTGGTCCAGCAAATTGCCTCCACCATTAACAAAACTTTCTTATTTTCAACTTCTCCTTTACTAAAAGTTCTTTCTCTGCTGCTCACAAACTTTCCCATGTCTCCCCTTCCTCAAAAAAAAAGACTTCACTTGGTCCTACCATTTCTGTTCACTATCGTTTTTTTCCCCCTTCTCAGTTAAACTTAAAAAAGATACTTCCATTATGTGCCTCCATTCCCTAGGCTTTTGCTCTCATATAAACCCTTGGATATCTAATTTCCTTTAACTGCTTTTCGCAAGATTATCAATAGTTTCTACATTTCTTAAATCGTTTTCTTAATTCTTAAAAAGGAACTAAGTGTGTGATATAAATGATGCTCACAGGAATCAAGAAGTCTGAGTCAGGGAGCAGAAAGTTCTTTATTTCCTCAAGGAAAGGACAAATCCTGTGTCAAGGAGTGTCAAAAATAATAACTTGCTGGTCATTTTTATAGTAATTAATAATCCTATCTCTAAATTCTGTCTTATCCCACCATTGACTGGTAAGATAAGCCTACAATCTCTTCACTAATATTACCCAACTAGTGCAGAGCAAATTCAATCCTCATTATTCTAATTATTCATAACTAATCTCTATCCTATTGGAAAATTACAGTTCTCAGTCCATTATTACCATAATTATTCATAGCTTAATCTATGCCCTATGAAAAGTGAGATTCTATAAAACTTCTTCATGCATTTCCTTTGACCAAATTTGGAGATATCCAATCAGAAAAAGAGTAAATTAACTTCTTCTTTAAAATACTTCATTTCCAAGAATATGGAAAGCAGTGTTTTTCTTTCGCAACAAATAGTACAGATAAGGGATATAATAACATATTCAGGGAAATTTTATTAAAGATCATTTCTTATCAGAAAGTGCATAAAAGTGTATTCAAGGGGAAACTTCACTGAAGGGCACTGTTCCCCTCACCAGTGCATAAAGATACTCCTATCTATGAATAACAATGTCCAAGGACAAGAGACAGAGAAATTCCATTTATGGTAACTATAGACAACATTAAGTACTTGGGAATCTACCTCCCAAGGCACAGCCCAGAAGCATATGAATAAGGTTTTTTTTTTTGTTTGTTTGTTTTGCAAGGCAAATGGGGTTAAGTGGCTTGCCCAAGGCCACACAGCTAAGGTAATTATTAAGTGTCTGAGACCGGATTTGAACCCAGGTGCTCCTGACTCCAAGGCTGGTGTTTTATCCACTACGCCACCTAGCCGCCCCTTGAATAAGGTTTTAATAAGGAAACTTCCCTAAAAGACCGTCTCTCACACTAAGAACCTTTTCTCTGTCTTCATCCTTCTTGACTTCTCTTTGTCATAGTTGGTGACCTTCTCCTGGATACCTCATCCTCTTAAGCTTTTGTGACTATGAGCCCTCCTGGTTCTCCTCCTACCTTGTCTGACCACTCCTTCTCAGTCCCTTTTACTTACTCATCCACATCAGGCCCCCTCACTGTAACTCTATAGTAAGACTCAGATCCAAACCCTTTTCCCTTTTCTCTGTCATTCAATGATCTCATCAGCTCTCATTGGTTAAATAAATGTTTCTATGCAGATAATTCTCAGATCTATACAACCAGCCTTGGTCTCTCTCCTGCCAATTGGATATCCTATTGGCATCTCAAACTCAACATGTCCAAAACTGAGCTCATTATCTCTCTCTTCTCCTCCCCCAACCTCTTAGAAGTTTCTATTCCTGGCAAGGACACTACCATCCTTCCAGTCATCCAGGTTCACAACCTTATTTTTATCTTTCACTTTCATTCATCCTTACACATCCAGTTATTTGCAAAAACATATTTCGTTCTCCATAACATTTCAAGTCTATTTTCTTCCCTTTACTAAAAAGCCTCCATCCTAGTTCAAGGCCTCACTACCTCTCGCTAGAACTATTGCAACAATGTACTAATTAGGTCCTGCTTTATCTCTGTCCATTGCAATCTAGCCTTCACACAATGCTACAGCTTTCCTAGAGTAGCTCTCTGTTCACATTTTCTCCCTTTCCCCATACTCATTTAATAAACTCCAGTGGCCCCTCCTCCCCTCAGTTACCTCTAGTATGGATTATAAACTCCTCTCTTTGGCATTTCAGGTCTCCTCACTCTCTTCCATTCCTATTTTGCCATTAGTATTCTTTTCCATTGTTCCCCTGCATGGTCCAGTTAGACTAATTTACAAACTGTTCTGGACAGTTTGTTCTCCCATTTCATTGTCTTTGTACTCCTCCATCCTCCACAGGAACCTTTCCTGTCCCCATCAGCAGCTTCTCCCAATGTTTCCTTATATCTACTTTATATCTAGACTGTGTATGCCTATTTCTCTGCACGTTGATTCCCATAGTAGGAGATATTTAACAGAGCCCCACCAATTGAATTAAGTCAGTTCTTTTTTCTTAAAAGGCATTAACACTTTCCTGAGGCTCAATGGATTTGGGGGCTCAGGAATCTCAAAAAGCAGGAGTAAGGTCTGACGGAGGAGCTGCAGCTGGTCCTGAAGTTTTGGACCCAAGACCAGCAGCATGACCAACACCAGAAAACTGTGCTCAACTGAGTCAATCCAAGGATAATGTTTAATATCTTTCACCTGCTGTGGTTAAGTAAATCCTGGCCCAAATGCTCTAAGTATTTTGTTTCCTTCTAATCTCAAACCTAAACTACAGGGAACTTGTCTAAGGCAGGCCTTTCCTACAACATTCCTCCACAGGAAGTAATCACCTTAAGGCCTATTTTTGTTTTTTTCATTATATCCCCAAGTATTCTATTTAGCAGAGCTCTTGGCACATCATGATATATTTTTTGTGTGTGGAATAATTAAAAGCTATTGAATTTATTAGTTCCTTTTGGTCTATTACGCCAGTTATTTTCCAAAATAATTTCCACCACTGAAGCCTTTACTATAACAAGAAAATAAACAGAGAAGCAAAACCATCAACAAAAGACCCCTTCTTATAGTATATAGTATTCTGCATTACTGTATTTAAGATGAAGCAGACACTAAACTTGTATATATATACATATATAAATATATGTATATATATTTAACATAGATAAGATTTTTTCCATGGTTCCATAAATGCTTTGAAAAGTTTAATTTGACACAACTTTTTCATTTGCATACCAAACTGACTAACATTTAAAAAATTAGAATATATAAATTACATGTGAGTTAATAAATTAAGATATGGGTCTGAGTATTGTACAGAGTTTATAAAATTTTTAATCACTTAAGAATTTTTTTCCCTAGTGAACTTAGAAAGACACATTACTATGGCAATGTCCTATTATAGAAATGTTAATTGAATTGTAAATGTTTGGTGGATATTTATCAGAAATGTTCATTGAATTGTAAATGTTTGGTGGAGATACTTCATAAGCAAAAAGTATTTGTTATTACTGTAATCTGTCATATTTGAGAGTTAAAGAAAGGATTGGAGTTACATGTACACATATAAAAATATAATGCATGAAATTTATTGTTGAAACTTATATGTGCTTCTTACCCAGGATTCTTTTAATTACTTAATTGTTCAGCTAAAACAAATAGCAAAAAACATTTTTTTAAACAACTGGGAATTCACATTTGAAAAATCAAAGCATTTAAACCAAGGTCAAGCTATCTCCTCAAAGTAGGTCAGGCAATTATTCAACAAATCTGCAGGTCAGACATTGGCTCTGCATGTAACATTTTGATTGTTTCTCCTGGTCTTTTTTTTATCCATGCCTCTTGCAACCTCTAGACTTTGATAGTTTCTAACTTTTTTCAGAAAATAACAGAATGGACAGTATGATTTGAAACCTGTACTGTGATTGTGTCCTGGTTTTGTATTGAATCTAAAGCACAGGATCACAGGTTTGAGGTCATCTTTTACAAGCTTCTCATTTTGCAGACAAGTAAATTGAGACTCAGAGACATTAAATGATGTGGCCAAGATTGCACAATAAGTAGCAGAGGCAGGATTCAAACCCTATTCCATATATAACATGCTTTCCACTGTGTAATGAGAAACCTTTAGTAGGAATCTAGGAAGTAGTTGCTGGGCAATTAAAGTCCAGATTGGATTACTTATGTAAGACATCTATATGGCTGCCTTCTAAATATAAAGACAACTTGGCTCATGTGTGTCTTGGAGAGATATCTGATCTGGGATTTGCTTCACCCCCTTCTGAGGAAGATTTCAATTTCCTACTGTGGGAAACAGGAGGAGAGCCAGTGGCTGGATGCTCACTCCTCTTACCTATCTCTAAGAGGGATATTGAGATAGAATTGTTAACTATCACACCTCAAGCTAGTCTGGAGAGGGAAAATTCTAACAGTTTAGGGAATATTATGAAAGGCGATGGAAAATGATGCTTGAACTACAACTTGAAGAAAAAATGAGATACTATGAGGCAGAATTGAGGGAGTATATTCTAGGCATATGGGAAAGTCAATACAGAGGCTCAAAAATGGAAGCTAGAGGGACTGAAAGAATTGCCTGTATTATAGACTATAGGCAGAAAAGCAATGGGCAGTGATGCTGGAAAGATAGGAAAAGCCAAGTTGTGCACAACCAAAGACAGGTTTACTACCACACTATCGATTTTAAAATAAGCTGGCAACTGGGTCATAAAGGGTTGGCTATAAGAGATGTGGAAATAAGAGTTTTGGCAAGATTTGTCAACTGATTGAATATATGGATGATGAAGAAAGAGGCCATGTCAAAGTTATAAACATGAGGTACTGGAAAGATGGTGATGTCTTTGTCAAAAATAGGGAAGTTTGGAAAGGGGGAGCATTTTGGGGAAAAGATAAGTTCAGTTTCATAGTATTCAGTTTGCAACTTTAGAATAATCCTCAATTCTTCTCTCTTCCACATCACAGAAATATGAAGTGCTAATTAAAGTATATCTATCTCTCCACATGGCTACCTCCCTAGTTCAGGTCCTCAATATTTCTTGCCTAGATTATTGCATAATAGCCACCTAATTAGCTCAATACTTCTAGTCTCTCCCTCTCCAATTTCTGTTGCAAAATTATTTGGGATAAGCAATGGGTAATCTATGTGCATGATTTCTATTTATGAAATGTGAAAAGAAGTTGAGGAAGGCTCTCAAATTGGGTGGATTCTTTGTGGAAATTTTTATAGGACATAGGTTGAGCAGGCATTGCCAAAGAGACCATTCTCCTTAGATCCTAATTCAACTCAAATTTTGAAGTCACTCTCCCTGGTTCTCCCAGTCATGGTCAGTCATGTAAGGTAGAGAGATTCTTGAAATACAAAAGCTATTAAATATATTAAATTCTGTAAATGTATATGTATCCCACTAACAACAATTTCCCCATCATTAAAGAGAAGTACCAGATGACCAATATTGTCCTCAAGGGTTAACTATAAAAATGAGCAGCAAACCATGTAATACCACAGATATTTAAATAATAGTTTGTATTGGACTTACAATGCTGTAGTAATTGTATAAAGGACTTATGCTATCCTTTACAGGAAAAGGTCTGGTATTGGTATAAAAATTGGCTTCAGGGTGATCCTCCAGAGCAGTTATGAACTCTCATTGGTGGGAAGGGATCCTAGAGATCATCCAGTCCATCTAATTCCTTCTGCAGTATAATCAACGACATGATTTGAACACTGGCCTGGAATGTTCTCTGTCCTCATCTCTGCTTCTTGGAACCCTTTATTCCTTTCAAGGTTCAGGTGAAAAGGCATATGCTACAAGAGGCATGTCCTGATTCCCCTAGTGGTTAGAGCCTTTCCTCAATCACCTTGAATATGTAACAATCAGAGCTAGTACCAAAGGGAACTTTGTTGCCTCAAGTAACTAACTCCTCCCCTTAAGCAGTTCAGGCTAGTTTTGCCTTAAAAGGTATTGAGACATTCCTTCAGACTTCTTGGCTCACTCAAAGTGCTCTGATTACGGAGGTGCTTTGTAGTCTCAGCCCAATTAGAAAGCATCCCAAGGAGTTTGAGAAATATTCTGAGGTTACTTGGTGAATCATTGCAGGTAACATGGGCAAGAAGTTTAGCTCAACTGAATCAAGTTGATGCCTCCTCAATGTCTTTCTTAGTTGAATATTTTTCTCTTCTATAGATAAGTATATCTCTTCTTGTTCACTGCTTAGTGGCCTACTAGTACATCATTTTGTTTTAAAATTGAACTTAAACCACTAAAGGACATGTTAGAACCATCCTGTACTGAATTTTAAGAGCCGATTGTTAAATTATGCTTTAAATGGTTGTGGTAAATTGTAAATACATTGGAAATCAGCAAACACTACGAATCAAGGCTTGATTTAATGTTTTGTTGATCTATAAACTTAAGAAAGTGATGGAGATTAAACTTAAAATCGTGTTGTAATGCACATTTTCTTTTTTGGGAGAACTTGCTATTAAATATTTACCAGCCCCGTTTGAGTCAGGCCTAGTACAGAAGCTATCAAGGTGGTCCCCCCCCCATTTTACAAATGAAGAAACTGAGGTTAAGTGATTTTCCTGGGGTCACATAGGTAGTTTGTGACTGAGGTAAGAGCAGAACTCAGTTCTTAACTCCAAGTTCAATGCCTTATTCGTGGCCTACACTGTCTCTTCATTGGAGGATCTTTAAATTAAAGCACATGAGCCGAACATTTGGTGGACTCAGGATTCTCAAGGACAGAAGTGGAGAGGGAAAGCTTTCTAAGCAAGAGTTCATGCCATATTTGTCAGGTGTGTTGTAGAAAGAATGTCTGTTCAGGGTCTGAAGCTACAGCGAAAGGGGCTTTTGATGGCAAGGGGAAGGCGCATTAAAGGATGATTACTTGAAGGGATGGTGAGTTCAAAGGAAGGTTGTTTTGTTTTAAAGGATGAAGGAGATACGAGCAGGTTTGGGAAGATCTGTGTAGGAATCAAAGAGAGACCCAGTGGATAAAAAGAGACTGAAAAAGTAAAGGGAGAGGGATGATTGAAGAGGCAAGTTGCAAGAGACAGAAATGAAATCAAAGGGTCAGAAGTAGAAGAATCATCCTTGGTGTAGAGAAAGGATGAAAACGAGGAGGGAACTTGAGGCAAAAAAATGGAGAGGGGAGGGAACTCTTGGTGGATCACCTCAAATTTTCCCATTGAGATGAGGTATGGTCCTCTGCTGAGAGAGAGTGAATACCTTGAAAAGAGAAAGTTTGGAATAGATTAGTATAAGGAGCTGCTGAGGGGAAGGGAGGATGGAAGGAAATTTTCTAACTTAAAAATATACTTGTGCATATGGATGAAAATAATTTTTTTTTTTAAAAAAGCAAGGAACAAAAAGAATTTCCTTGTAGCAGTGATAAGATTAAATAACAAATATGTAGCAACCAGTATGGTTATGTGACTTCTTACAGGGGTGTTTAACAGAACAAAAATAGCAATGGAGAAAGTGAATGGTAGAAGCTATCTAATGTTGGGATTGGGAAAGGGCTGAGAGGGAACATGATGCAGCTAAGATGGTGAAGTGAGAGAGAGCACTTGGCCTGGAGTCAGAAAGATTCATTTTCACGAGCTCAAATCTGACCTCAGACACTTATTAGCTGTCACTTAACCCAGTTTGCCTCAGACTCCTCATCTGTAAAATGAGCTGGAGGAGGCCATGGGAAATCACTCTTTGCCAAGAAGATCCCCCTTGGAGTTACAGAGAGTTGGACATGAATGAAACGACTATACAACAAAGAAATTGTATTACGCTACTGTCTCATACTATTGAGTTAGAAGTCCTTTTAGAGCCTTCAGAACCTTTTCACGTGAACTGTTATCTATCTATTACCCTGTCCTTGTGTATTTTGTTGGACCTGAAGACTGGAAAACCTGAATTCAAATTCTGCCTCATTCTTATTAGCTATGTAATCCTAGGCGAGTTACTAAACTTTCTCTCAGACTTAGTTTTCCCCTCTGTAATAACAGGGAATGACAATAGCACTCACTTATTATAACATATATAAAGCACTTGGCCAATTGTAAATCATTCCCCAAATGCTGGTTATTTTGATGGGGGGGCCAATTAATTTTTGAATTTATCCTTATTAACTTTCACTTTATTAGCTATGGTTCATCATTCTAGCTCATCAAAATCTTTCTGGAGCTTACCTCCACTTCCAATGTATTAGCCACCCCTCTCAACTTTGCAGCAACTGCCCATTGTTATATGTACCACTTCAACTTTTATTCATGGCATTGATAAGATATTCAAGAATCCAGGGCCAAGGCCACATCCCTGGCTACTTTTTTAGGATTTTGATCTGAAAGGGATAATAAAGGTCAACTAGACCAAGCCCCTCATTTTATAGTTGAGGAAGAAGAGACTTGCCAAAAGCTGTACCCTGTCACTAAAGTAGCTGAATCTGAATTTAGCATCTGGTCCCCATACTCCAAATATAATTATTTTGCCCCTAAAATGTTTTGCCCACCCCCCCCCACTTCCCAATCCTAGCACTCTTGACTGCAGACTTCTTGGAAACAGTCTTTCAACCACCTCTGAACCCATCTTACTATATGATCCTCTCTCCAACTTTCCTCAAAGTATAGCATGAGGAACTTAATCTGATACGACTTGCTATTGACCAACAAAATAACAAATCAACATTTATTAAACCCCTCCTATATATCAAGCACTCTATTGGAAACTGGGGCTACAAATGCAAAAGTATTTATTTGAAATGAACACCAAGTGCTTTCTGCAGAAGAAAAAAACAGTTTCCGACAGTTGGAATAGTCAAGAAAGACTTCCTGGAGAAGGTGACATTTGTTTTGATGCTTGAAGGGTTTCAAGAAACAGGGCTAAGAAGGGAGAATAATTCAGTCATCAGGAACAGCTTGGACAGGTAAGATATGCAAGCTGAAATTCTCTTTGGAAAATTTCAAGTGGGTCAGTTTGGCTACAGTTTATAATGAGGGCCAATGTCTTAAACAACCTGAAAGGCAGGCTGGAGATACTCTGCGAAGGGCTTTAAAGACCAAAGAAACTGGTATTTTAGCTTAAAAGTTAGGGGAGGCCACTGAAGCTTCTTGAGGTGAGTTATGTGGTCAGTGCTTTCTTGAAACCATGCTAGCTCTTAGGGACTGTTTCCCTAAATCAGGTGTGGGGAATTTTTTTTTTCTGCCAAAGACCATTTGGATAGTTATAACATCACATCAACTTAAAAATTAGCCTACTTTATTTGGTCAAACATTTAATTTACTCCTAAAAAGCTTCTAGATTAGATTTTGAGTCCCACTTCTAGTTGCCTTGGCAACACCAGACCAAATGATTTTGTAGGCAGGATGGCCCCTACCTCTGCCCTCCATCTTAAAGCTAATCTCCAACCATGTCTCTACTGGCATGTGTCCTTTGCCACAGTTCAAAAGGAGACCCAGTTAGGAGACCAACCTCTCCTTATGGTCCTCAGTCAACTTGTACTTTTTTTTTTTTTTTTTGCAAGGCAATGGGGTTAAGTGGTTTGCCCTAGGTCACACAGCTAGGTAATTATTAAGTGTCTGAGGCTGGATTTGAACTCAGGTACTCCTGACTTCAGGGCCAGTGCTCTATCCACTGTGCCACCTAGCTTCCTAAACTTGTATTTTCAATACATAGATGGACATACCTCAGTTGGTGATCATAAGACTTGAGGGAAATAAAGATAAACATCTTAGACTCCCTAGTTCTATGTTGATCTGATTCCAGAGCAGACAAGTTTGTGACAGGTAGCATAAAACAAAGAGCAGAAACAACAAGCATCTGGGAGATTATTGTAATCCCTATCAAAAATGGAATATTTATAAACTGTTCCTAGGGAGCAACAAATAGGGAAGAACAAATTGTTTCTGAAGAGAGCCAATTATGGACATAGTTGGAATACAAACATTAGTCATTTTGATCTTTCTTCTGTTTTGTGACATCCCATCCTGGGATATGTTTGGAAATAAATTCCTTTAAAAGTCAAACGATATATCAGAAGAGGCACTGCATTTGTGGTCAGAAGACCTGTATTTGAATTCTGGTTTTGTCAGCCAGAACTTTGAACTATCTTTTTTAAGGATGAGTGGATTTTTGTCAGACCAAAACAGGAGTTATAGGCATTCTTCATCAAAGGGGGAATAGCTGAACAAGTTGTGGCATATCATTGTAATGGAATAATATTGTGCTTAAGAAATGACAAGATGATTTCAGAAAAACCTGGAATCTAATATACATTAAAATGAGAAGAAACCTGAAAACACTGTTCATAGTGACATTGTAATATTGTACAATTGAATTGTGAATGGCTTAGCTATTCTCAGCAACACAATGATTCAAGACAATCCCAAAGGACTCTTTCTAGCTCCAAAGGAAGAAGTGATGAGATTTGAATGGAATGAAAAATATTATTTTTCTCTTTCCCTTCTTCTCCTTTTTCTTTCTGTCTCTTCTTACCTTTCTATTTTTCTTGAAGAAAATGACTTCTTAGTCATCTTTGGAAACGTTTTACATGAATGTATATGTATAACCTATGTCAGATTGCTTACCATCTCAGGGAGAGGGAAGGAGGGATAAAATTTAGAACTTAAAAACAAAACAAAAAAAACCCAATTAATGATAAATTCTTTTTTACATGCAAATGTTATTTAAAAAGGGGGCATTTCTGTCAGAAGAAATAACATGAAAGGGCAGAGACAGGAAGATACAAGGTACATTTGGTGATTGATAGAACAGGTTTGGCTGAAATATAGGGGAGAAGAGAGGAGGCACTGGCTACAAAAGAAGTTTGAGATTAGATTGTGAAGGAGCTAGCTTTTGATTTAATTTGATAGTAAATGTATAGCTAGAGAAGCATTGGGGAATAGGGGGGCTAGGTGGAATCAGGAAGACAGTCAAATTTTGACGTATTCTGGCTGCATGATCCTGACCCAGTGTGTAGGCCATTCTTTATAAGTTACAGAAGTATTGTGAATCTGTTTTGTTCCTATCATACTTTGTTTCTCCTTGATGAAATTATAGATTTACACTAAAATGTATTTTTTTTATTTAGGTTTTTTGGCAAGGCAAACGGAGTTAAGCGGCTTGCCCGAGGCCACACGGCTAGGTCATTATTAAGTGTCTGAGACCGGATTTGAACCCAGGTCCTCCTGACTCCAGGGCCGGTGCTTTATTCATTGCTAGAGTGTATTTTTAAAATTTAGAGACATCAGAGGAGAAGGGGGACCGCGAGCAGAGCCGTGCTGAAGGCAGACTGGTCTGGCGTGGTATGTGGGGTGAAAGGAAGATTGGAGGATAAAAGCAGATGTTTGCGAGGCGCCGTGCGAATGCTAAATATGTGGAGTCCCCAAGCGCTTAGAGATCGCGGGGTGGCACTAGGGCGCTCAGAGGGTTAGGGTGGCACTAGGGCGCTCAGAGGGTTAGGGTGGCACTAGGGCGCTCAGAGGGTTAGGGTGGCACTAGGGCGCTCAGAGGGTTAGGGTGGCACTAGGGCGCTCAGAGGGTTAGGGTGGCACTAGGGCGCTCAGAGGGTTAGGGTGGCACTAGGGCGCTCAGAGGGTTAGGGTGGCACTAGGGCGCTCAGAGGGTTAGGGTGGCACTAGGGCGCTCAGAGGGTTAGGGTGGCACTAGGGCGCTCAGAGGGTTAGGGTGGCACTAGGGCGCTCAGAGGGTTAGGGTGGCACTAGGGCGCTCAGAGGGTTAGGGTGGCACTAGGGCGCTCAGAGGGTTAGGGTGGCACTAGGGCGCTCAGAGGGTTAGCAGCGCTTCCAAGGCCTTCTGCCCCTTTCCCGCCGCTTCAGTGCGCTGGGCCGGATCCGGAGCAGCGGGTTTGTGTGGCGGGCACAGGGTGGCGCGGGGGCGGGTGCCCGGCTCGTGCCCGCCGGCCTGGCACGGGGCCTTGGCGCCAGGCCCGGGTGCGCCCAGGGCGCTTGTCCGGCCGCGGGCCGGCACGACGGCGGCCCCTCTCGGGGCTGGGCCACGCTGGGCCGGCGCGGGCAGCGGGGTCCTTGGTCTTTGCCGCCCTTGCGCCCCCGGCTCCATGTCTGGCCTTGTGGCTTTAGTCTCGCCTCAAGTCTCACCTTTTAGCACTTTTTTATTGAAAAATGTGATTTTCTTGGCAACACGCACGCGCCTCCCTGCCGTGGGGTGCGGACGCCGCGCCGGCGCCGCGGCAGCCCCGACGGGACAGGGCCGCGGAGGCGCGGACGCCCGCGAGGGCCCCGCCGGGCCGCGCCCTCCCGCCGCCGCGGCCCTTTGTCCTCCGCCGGGCCCGAAGCGCGAGCGCGGCGCGGCCTGGCGCCCCTCCCCCCGCGGCTCCGGCCCGGAGGCCGAGGAACACGTGCGCCAGCGCCGGCGGCGGGGCGGGCGCTTCCGGGGCGGGGCCCCCTCGCGGGCCCGCCCCTTCCTCTCTGCCCCGCGCAGGCCCCGCCCCCGGCCCCTCCCCCTCGGCGCGGCGGCGGCGGCGGCGGCGGCGGCGGCGGCGGCGGCGGCGGCGGCCGCGGAGCTCGGGTGGCCCCGGCGGCGGCAGCATGGCGGCCGTGGAGAGCCGCGTGTGCGAGACGGCGGGCTGCAGCAGCGAGGCCAAGCTGCAGTGCCCCACCTGCATCAAGCTGGGCATCCACGGCTCCTACTTCTGCTCTCAGGTCAGCCCCGGCCCGGCCCCGGCGGGTCCGGCCCCGCGCGGGGCCGGCCGAGGGGTGTGCGCGCGCAGCCGCCGCCGCCCGCGTGGAGCGGCCCCCGCCCTGCCCCCGCCGCCCGACCCCCGCCCTGCCCCCGCCGCCCGACCCCCGGCTCACGTGGCCCGGCCCGGGCGGGGGTCCCCGGCCCGGCCCCCGCCCCCCGCCCCCTCCCGGGACAACTTTGTAAAACCACCCGGCCCGCCCCGGCCCCCGCCCCGGCCGGCCCGCCGCGCGCCCCGGGCTCCGGAGGCCCGAGCGGGGCGCGGGGACGTGGGCCGGGCCCCCGGCGTGGGAGCCGGGCCCCGGGAGCGGGCCCCTGGGCTGCCGGGCCCCCGAGGAGCGGGCCCCCGGGCTGCCGGGCCCCCCGGCTGGGTGGCGCTGCCGGGCCCGAGGCCGGGCTGGAACCCGGGCCCTCCCGACTCCAGGCCGGGCCCCATCCAGCTGCCCCTGGAGTCCATTTTAAAACCCGGTTTGTTGAATGAAATGAAAACTGCCTCGGCTCGGAGGTGCCCGCCTCGGAGGTGCCCGGCTCGGAGGTGCCCGCCTCGGAGGTGCCCGGCTCGGAGGTGCCCGCCTCGGACGGGCCCGGCTCGGAGGTGCCCGCCTCGGAGGTGCCCGGCTCGGAGGTGCCCGGCTCGGAGGTGCCCGGCTCGGAGGTGCCCGCCTCGGACGGGCCCGGCTCGGAAATGCCCGGCTCGGAGGTGCCCGCCTCGGACGGGCCCGGCTCGGAGGTGCCCGCCTCGGACGGGCCCGGCTCGGAGGTGCCCGCCTCGGACGGGCCCGGCTCGGAGGTGCCCGGCTCGGAGGTGCCCGCCTCGGACGGGCCCGGCTCGGAGGTGCCCGCCTCGGACGGGCCCGGCTCGGAGGTGCCCGGCTCGGACGGGCCCGGCTCGGAGGTCCCGCCTCGGACGTGGCCGCCTCTGCCCCGGGGCCCCGGCGCTTTGCGCTGGGCGGGCCTTGGCACCCCCGGGCACGGCCCGCGGGACGGAGGGCGGGCACCGCTCCTCGTGCCCCTGCCTCGCTCCCTTCACCCAGGGCCGCTTCACAGCTCGCTTGGCTCGGCGCCTCCCGGTGCCCTCCCGGCGCCTCCCGGTGCGCCCCGCTGATTTCGAAGGCCCCTTTCTGGGCCCCCTAGAAGTCGGAACTTTGCAGAATAGCAGAGGGCGCTTGCAGGCCTTAGAGGAGTCCGTGCCTGTGTATGGGAGCCTGTCTGACGTCATACTAGTAGAGTTGCAAATCCAGGTCCCGCACACACAACTGGACCAACTAGAGCATCCCAGTGGCTGGCCTCCCTCCTGTCCTCCCAGTGATAGAGCATAATAGCCCTTCGTTCACCCCGTGTCCAACCGGGGGGCACCTGCTTTATCTTGAGTATAAGTAAGAGTCTGGAACTAAGTGAAAAGTCTCTTTGGGTAGTAGAATAGATGTTGCGCCGCTCTCCTACTGTCACCGGGGAAAGAATCCAGAGGCGGGAGAAGAGAGGCAAATTGAGTGGAGAGTAGGGCGTCTTTAGCATGGCCTTAGAATGTCGCCCAAAGCCAGGTCCGTGATCCCGGTGAGCTACATTTTGGCTGTGAGCCGATCGGGATACTTGTAGCTCGTGGAAGTAGTTCATGCTCCTGAAATTACTCCGAAAAAGTTTTAACACCCTCAGATCTAGACCAGTTAAAAAAAAGATTTCATTCTGTGGCACATGTTTTCATTGGGACAAAGTAAGATCTACCCAGCTGAAACACTCAAGCTCCAGCTACCAAGGGAAGGATGATGGGATCATCCTGACGGTTCTGGATTTTTATTTATTAATGAGACTTTAAAAAAAAAATGGACCTAGGATATCAGTGCCAGGAACTTCCTCTACCAGTGAAGGTCATCACCCTCCTTGCAGTTTATTGTCCCAAGTTGCCCGGCGAACCAGTCAGCAAACATTAATTGATCAACTAAGAGGTGCCAGACCAAGGACTGAAGGAAGATTCAGGGAAAAGCAAAACACTGTCCTTGGTCTGGAAGAGCTAACTAATATCTGGGATGAAGTGGAGACAGCCAACAGCACAGTAGCAGCATGGGGGGGGGTCAGGAACAGATTCTTGAGAAAGTGGGGATTGAGTTGAGACATGAAGGAAGCAAAGAGGAAGAGATGAGGGAGTACAGCCATTAAAAAACCAGTCAGGACATGGAGCAAGGCAGTTGGCACTGGGGCGTAGAGGAAGGGCGGCCTGTGAGGTTTGTAATACTATAACATAGTAGAAGTGCAAGAAAGGACAGTGATAATCTGAACAGGATTTTTATATTTGATCCTGAAAGTAATAGGAACCCATTAGACTAGAGTTTATTGAGTGTGTGTCAAGGCATTGGGGGTGGGGTAGTCTGACCTGCATTTAAGAAGGTCCATTTGATAGTTGAGTAAAGAAGGATATACTGGAAAGAGTAAAGTAAGATCACCCAGCAACCTATTGCAATGATCCAGCCATGAGGTGAAGAAGGCCTGCACCAGAATGTCATCTGTGGCAGAGAAGAGAAAGGAGGGTGTTATATTAGGAAGGTGGAAACTACAGGCCTCATGTAAGTGGAGCCTGCAGATGAAGAGAGCAGTTGAGGATGATATCTGAGGAATAAGGGAGTTTGATGGTACCTCACCTAGTAGCATAAAACTGATAATAAGACTCTTAACCCAGGTCTTCCTCACTCAGACCAGCTCTTATCCATACTGCTTCTCAGTGAGCAATTCCCGATAACAAATAGCATACCCATTTATGATTCATTTCAGTACTGATGGGAATGCTTTATTGAGAATCAGTCCTTTTTTGACCCCATATGCATACACATGAATATCATTCATTATTGGAAAGTTTTACTTTAGAACGGATTGTTAAAACAACAAAAACCCTCACTCCTTTCTGTTGGACCCTATTGCTTTCTTCCCTCTTTCTGGTTCTCCTTGTACACAATTAGTAGATTAGGGTCCCAGGGTCTATAATTACTAATCTTTTTATTCTTGCTTTGTTTTCTGTAAAATACCTAAGCTAGGCATTTCTCTCTAAGGTATTAATTTGGCAGTGTCAGCTAGACCTTCCTTGGAACAACTTTTATTGAAAACGTCTGTTTCCTTGTTATAAGTAATAAAACATATTCAAATAGATACCCCATTCTTAGATGGGGGCAGGAGGAGGTTGACAACATTTAATAAGCACCTAGCACAACAGGAATACAGGTGCTAGTGATATATACAAAGGCATGAAGAGAGGGATTTTTATAAAGTTTAATAGAATGTATTCATAAGTTAAAGTTAGGTTAGTATGTAATAGTAATAGTTTCCATTTGTATATTTATGGTTTACAAAGTATTTCTCTCTGACCCCTGGTGTACAAAATGCCATCATTATTGTTGTTGTTATTATTTCCATTTTATAGATGGGAAACTGAGGCCCAGAGCAGTTAAGTGGCTTGCCAAAGTCAGGTGAGCAGAGTTGAGTTTTCCTTTTTTTAGATGGTGATTGATTATACACAAGATTTTTAACGTTGTTGTTCCATTATTTTCAGTTGTGTCCAACTCTTTGTGACTCCATTTGGGGTTTCTTGGCAAAGATATCAGAGTGGTTTACCAATGCTTTCTCCAGCTCATTTTACAGTTGAAACTGAGGCAAACGGGTAAATGACTTGCTCAGGGTCAGAGTCTGAGGTTGTATTTGAACTCAGGTCTCCTGACTCCTGGCCTGGTGTTCTATTCACTCTACCACCTACTTGTTCAAGATTTTGAAGAGGAGGTGTATATATATATATGTATTAATAGAGAGAAGGAAAGAAGATATTTCCCTGGGAAGGAATGGTATCTACCAAGACATGGAGTCGGAAGCAGCGCATATATATATATATATATATATATGTAATGTTTTACTGGTGGAGGAAATTCCCCACAGGGCAGCAAACTGTTTGATAGAATAGTTGTTCATGTGACTAATAAAATAAACAGCCGAACTTGATTCAAGGAGGCAAGGATCAGTGAAGAACTTGGTACCTGTTAGTGGAAATATATAACTTTTCTTGTAAGTCGACATGTTTGGAATTGATGTGATAAACAGTAGTAGTGAGCTTCTGTGACTCCCATAGACAAGGAAATGATATGATAGGGAAAATGTTAGTCAGATAAGATGACAGTGTAACCTGGAGCAGGATGAAACCAGTCAGAGACAAGGATGGTAAGATCCTGAAATCAGGCAGAGGCTTTGAGAAGTCAGTTCCTAGGAAGATTTAGCCTATTTAGGGAAGAAAGAGAAGGAGGGGGAGGAGTAAAGAGTTGGTTTCAAATATGGAAGCCCAGAAGAATAGCAGTGGAGCTGGCAGATAAAACTTGATGTTCTTCTCAGAAACTCAGTGTGAGAAGAGATGTTAGAAGACATAATCATTCAATCTGCCTCTGAGAAGAAATCCTCACCATGGGAGACTTTTAAGTGGAAGGTACCTGGAGAGGCAACCTCTTTCATCTTGGATTAGTTCTCATTTTTAGGGAAGTTTTTTTCCTTACCTCAAAGTCTAAAACCTCTTTGTAATTATATAGGATTATAGTTAGTTAAGCTGGAGGGTCATCCACAGTGGTGTCAAACTCAAGTAGAAATGATTCCTTCTAGCAGCATATTGTCTAGAACATTCCAAATGGACACTATCCATGCCATATTATGTTTATTGAACATTTTCATTACATTAATTATGACTGGGGGGGCCATGATGTTGACAACCTTTGATCTAATCCAACTGAGGGATCATTTTGCAGACAAGCCCAGGGAGGTGAAGTGATCCAAGGTCACTTGGATCACACAGATAGCAAGGATTCAACCTGATCTGCCCAGATTTATGTGTTCTCTTCAGCCTAATAGAAAAACTAATGTCTCTTTCTACAGTTTTTTAAATACTTTGAAGACAGTGATTTCTGTCTACTCTATCTACTTGTGATTTCTGTACCAGATTTTTCTAGAACGCCTCATCCCTTTGTAGTACTGGTCATCCTTCTTTGGAAGTATGTCCATTCCTTCCTCTATATCCAAAACCCATTCTGCAAAAACTCCATAAGGCCAAAGCCTATAATGAAAATCTTATCTCCATTAACTTCTATGGGGAAAATGGTGGGATAATTTCAGCTGGGTTTTGCAGTGAATAGAGCTCACTTGAACAGAGTTTTGATGCTAATTGGTTTTATTGCTGTAGTACCAAAATTTATTTGAAATTTTTCTCTGAAAACCTAACAGCATTATTGTACAGGTCTTAATGGTATTGGGAGGACTCTTTCTACCTCCTTTTATAAAGCACAAAGAGGTAGCCTGGGGGGCATGGTGGGGTTAGGATTGAATTTGGAATCTAGAAGACCTGGAAGAATCCTGCCTCCTTTGCTTATCAGCTACGTGACCCTGAGCAAGTCACTAGATCTCTCTCAATCTAATTTTTCTCTATAAAAATGGGCATAATTCTGAAGTGCTTTGTGAGCCTTAAAGGCTTTCTATGTGCTTTTATTATAAAGACTTTCTTTTGTCATCTAGATCTGCTAAAATTACACATTCCTCAAAATAAATGAATGTTAAGTCAGTGTGATGGGAAAGGTGAAGGAGAACATACATGTCATAAAAGGAGTAAGGTTAAAAACAAAATGAGTATCAAGACACAGCAGAAGGTTTTGTCATTTCATGGGGTATCAAGCAGACTTAGTAGCAGCAGACTAAATATTGGAAATAGTGTTATTTTCTACTTACAATTATGCATTTTATCTATTCCTTTATGTATGCCTATGTCTGTTATATGGAGGAATTTATCTATTATGATGAAAATAAGTCCATATAATGAAAAATAAGCATAGATCAATGTTCATTAAAATGAAGAATTCATAAATCTGCTGTCTAGACAGTGTGAGATGGATTTGCCAATATCTTCCAGCTTAAGTTTTCTAAACTAATCTTTTAACTGACCCAGTGTGGTTCATTATTTGTAGAGGGTCCCATGAGATCATGTCAAAATAGAAGTGGGTATATTCAATACTGAATTATGTTTTTGAAAGGAAGAGGTACCGCTTCTTTCCCTTTCTTTGAGTTGGCAGGGTATTTAGGGGCATTTCCATTTAGCCTAGCTGAATTCAGTGAGTTCAGAAATATTGAGAGTAAGGAACTACCTTTTGGATGAGCAAATACAATCTGAAGTACTTCTTGATATTTCTGGAGCATTTGCATGCTATCCAAAAGAGGGGTCAGTGGCATTACCTTAATTCAGCTATGAATTTGTGAGTTTTATGAGCTCAGTTCATCATAATTATGGTTTCAATATTGAGAGAAGTGTTTTAAAGATGGCAGAAGAGAGATGGTGGAAGGCAGCCAAAGATAATTTCATTCCTTTTATTTTTTTTTTTTTAAGAAAAAGGCATAGATTTTAATTCACAGGTTGTTTCCAAAAGTTCACTGGTTAAGTTCTCTAAGCAAGATAAAGACTTCTTAAGACAATAAATTTAAGCACAGAAAAACTTTGGTCTGGGGAGAACAGCACCATTAAGAAAGGGGGAAAAGGGCAGCTAGGTGGCGCAGTGGATAAAGCACTGCCCCTGGAGTCAGGAGTACCTGGGTTCAAATCTGGACTCAGACACTTAATAATGACCTAGCTGTGTGGCTTTGGGCAAGCCACTTAGGCTCATTGCCTTGCAAAAACCTAAAAAAAAGGGGGGGGGGAAGAGAAAGGGACCAGCCATGAGATGGTGATTGGGCTTAGATTAACATGGATCCAGCTGCATGATGAAGGTGGTGGTTCAGTTTGGCGATGATGCTTCCCAAGAGCAGGTTGACCTCCCGAGGAGAGGAGCAAGCTGGAATACATAGTTGAGAAGTGCATAGGGGAGTGAGGGGTTATTTGGGGAATGAATGTTCCCTTAGAGCAGGCTGATCTTCCTAAGGAAATCAAGAAACTCAACAGAGTGAGCAAGCTTTTAAGGAGGACTTGGAGGCCTGTAACCCAGAAAGCAGAGAGGAGGTAATTAGGTTATTTGTGCAGAGACTTAATCCTTTCAGGCTAAGTAAGGCTCCATCCATTGCTTAGTTGCTAGAGGCTCCTTTTGTGCCCTGGGGACTGATGGGATGAGCGACTCCATCAGGGTTGCTCATCACCCCCATGTTGCTGTTAGGGTGTACAATGTTCTGGTTTTGTGCATCTCACTCAGCATCAGTCCGTGCAAATCCCTCCAGGCTTCCCTGAATTCCCATCCCTCCTGGTTTCTAATAGAACAATAGTGTTCCATGACATACATATACCAGTTTGCTAAGCCATTCCCCATTTGAAGGACATTTACTTGATTTCCACTTCTTTGCCACCACAAACAGGGCTGATAGGAATATTTTTGTAGAAATGATGTTTTATCCTTTTTCATCATCTCTTCAGGATGTAGACCCAGTAGTGGTATTTCAGGATCAAAGGGTATGCACATTTTTATTGCCTTTTTGGATGTAATTCCAAATTTCTCTCCAGAAAGGTTGGGTGAGTTCACAGCTCCACCAACAATGCATTAGTGTCCCAGATTTCCCACATCCCTTCCAACATTGATCATTGTCCTTTCTGGTCATATTGGCCAATCTGAGAGGTGTGCATTTCTCTAATAAGTAATGAAAATCTTGTTTTCTTCATCACTATTTTCATTTTAACCAGAATAGTATAACCATGTCTATAGTTTGATACCAGTTATATTTGTTTCTTATTATTCATTGACATTTAGGAGACACCTCATGGTTTTGCATATGGTCTGTGTATGAATGATTTAACATAATTAAACTTAACCATAGAATCTTCTTCTATGTTGCCTTTTTTATTTGCATCCCCACCAATTCTTCGATATTTCATTCAGAAATCATCTTCCTTGTAAAGATTTGCCCTTTTCTCCTGACCAAATATTTCACCAGATACAGCTATATTGTAAGGATTATTTATTGGGGTAGCTAGATGTTGGACTTTGGAGTCAGGAAGACCTGAATTCAAATTCCACCTTAGACACGGATTAACTGTGAGACCCTGAATAAATCACTTAACCCTGTTTGTTTCAGTTTCCTTATCTGTAAAATGAGCTGCAGAAGGAAATTGCAAATCACTCAAGTGTCTTTGTCAAGGGAGCCCCAAAGGTGGAAACAAAACATCAGGCATGACTGAATATCAACAACAATAATTATGTATTAAAAATGGAGCCAATTTTTTTTTTTTTTTTGTGAGGAAATAAAGTGACTTGCCCAGAGTTACACAGCTACTTTGTGTCAAGCATTTGAAACTTTGAACTCAGGTCCTCCTGATTTCACAGTGCCACCTAGCTGCCCTGGAGCCATTTTTAAGTTTATAGAAGTTATTTTAAAAAATTCTCTTTTCTTTTAATTAGACCCCAAATACATATTCCTCTGACTTGTATGAAGGAGAAAATTTGCTTTGTTGAAATCTGGGTTTTTAGGAAATTTTTTTCAAGTCACAAACATGCTTTATTTTACAGAAAAGATTTTCTATCAGCCAATCTACAAACATTTATTGATAGTTTTTGTAAGGCAAGCGGGGTTAAGTGGCTTGCCCAAGGCCACACAGCTAGCTAATTATTAAGTGTCTGAGACCAGATTTGAACCCAGGTACTCCTGTCTTCAGGGCCAGTGCTTTATGCACTGCGCCACCTAGCCACCCCTACAAACATTTATTAATACCTGCTGTGTACTAGGGAATTTGACTATAAAGTGAATTTATGTGGTCAAACCATATTTTCCATTGATGTCTGTTTACAGGTTAGAAATGTGGTTCCCACAGAAAAATTGTTGATCCCCAATGTACTTATGACCAAATTTCAGAAATTCAGTACTTCAAGCCTTTATGATTTATTTCATCAGAATTTCTTTTTACTGACAGATTGTAAATTCTTTTATGTCCTAGAAAAGTTTTCATGAGTTTCAGATGGCTGAGTTCCTGAGCTTAGGACCAGATCAGGTGTGCTTTGGTTAGACTTCTGCTTTACCAATGTGAAAATCTGATTCAAGAATTAGTCGAGCAAAATTCATGCTACAGTAAAAACAAAAATACTATTTGAAACAAGTTACTAAGTACACATACTAAGTATACATACTTTTGAAATTATATATTTGGTTTTTGCAAGGCAAATGGGGTTAAGTGGCTTGCCCAAGGCCACACAGCTAGGTAATTTTTAAGTGTCTGAGACTGGATTTGAACCCAAGTACTCCTGACTCCAGGGCCAGTGCTCTATCCACTGTGCCAGCTAGTCGCCCCTTAGTCTTCTTTTTAAACATAGTTCTCATAAGCTTGAGTATCAGTTTTCCTAGTACTCAGAAAGATTGATGATCCCAGGTGTGTGTGTGTGTAGTAACCTACCTCTCTGGGCTGCTCTTCCTTCTCTTTCCCAAAATCCCTCAGAGGAGAAGACAGCATATCTAAAGTTTGGAACTTGCAACCCTAAAAAAAATTTTAAAATTGCTTTTTGTAACATTTTGATGGTATGTGGCCCTATTATTTAGAGGATGCTTTCCCTTTCCCCTAAAATGGGACAATAAGGAGAGCTTCTACTTTTTGTAGTTAATACTGGCTATATTAATATCTAACCTCTCCGGGGCTTACAGCTAAGGTCAGAGGTGATCTTTATACTCAGGTCCTCATGATTTCAAGTCATTGCTTTTAACAAAACAACCCATCCTAGAAAAGGGGCAGCTAGATAGCCCAGTGGATAGAGCACTAGCCCTTGAAGTCAGGAGATCCTGAGTCCAAATCCGGCCTCAGAAACTTAATATTACTTAGCTGTATGACCCTTAGGCAAGTCACTTAGCCCCATTGCCTTACAAAACAAAATTCAGTTAATTGCTTTTGGCCATCCTCTTCATCTCCTGTCCTCTGGAATTTGAACTCTGTCCTCACACCAAACATTTTCTTTTTCTTTTTCTTAGGTTTTTGCAAGGCCGTAGGGTTAAGTGACTTGCCCAAGGCCACACAGCTAGGTAATTATTGAGTGTCTGAGGTCGAATTTGAAGTCAGGTCCTCCTGATTGCAGGGCCAGTGCTCTATCCACAGCGCCACCTAGCGGCCCCCACACCAAACATTTTCAAACTGTAATTCAGTAGCCCATTCTCTTTTTCTTCTTTTATGTTTTATCTTCCCTCATTAGAATGTAAGCTTTTTGAAAGCAGGGGCCTGCCTTGTTAGCTTCTGTTTGTATCCTTAGAACATAATATCCGACCTAGCATCTAGTAAGAATTGAATGTTTTTTTCTTTCATTCACTGTGGATTAGGCAGCTACATGACACAATGGATAGAGCATTGGGCTTGGAATCAGGAAGATTCATTTTCAGGGGTTCAGATCCAACCTCATACTTTCTTAGTTGTCTGACCTTGGACAGGTTACTTACCCCTGTTTGCCTCAGTTTCCTCATCTGTAAAATGAGCTGGAGAAGGAAATGGCAAATCACTTCAGTATTTTATTGCTAAAAAAATAAATTGGGAATCACAAAGAGTTGGGCAGAACTGAAAAATGACAAGTCTATGTAGATTGTTAACTTTTTACAATTTTATTTTTCTTATTTAATTAAAAATGTATTAATCTATTTAATGTTCAAATGCATTAAATAGACAAGAACATCATTAATAGTTCTGAGTTTGAATTTTTTTTCTGCTCCTTTCCTTCTCTCTTCCCAAGACAGCCTGTAATCTGATAAAGGTTATATATGTACGATTATGTCATACATATTTCCATATTAGTCATGTTGTGTAAAAAGAATCAGAACAAAAGGGAAAAACAAATGAGGGAAAAAAACAAAATTTGAAAAAAGTGAAAATAGTATACATTGGTCTGCATTCAGACTTTGTAGTTTTTTCTCTGAATGTGGATGGCATTTTCCATCGCCAATCTTAGAATTTTCTTTGGTTGCTATTGCTGAGAAGTCTAACATAGTTTATTATCATAAATGTTGCTGTTTTTGTGTACAATGTTCAGTTGGTTCTTCTCAGCATCAGTTCATGTAAGTCTTTCCAAATTTTCTGACATTTGTTTGCTAATGATTTCTTACAGAATAATAGTATTCCATGAGATTGTCAGATTTTTTTACAAATTTCTGTTTATTAGAAGTTTAATAGAAGTTTAAGTGATTTTCTTAAATTCATTCTAAGGCAAGGCTTGAACCTGGGTCTTCCCACATTTGAAGCTTCTCTTTATTCCCTACTCCAAACTGCCATTCCTTTACATCTCTGAAGTCTATTCATTGCATTTTCAAATTATCCAGGAAAGATCAAATGAATGAACCATTTACTTCTAGGGTTATGGTTTTTAATTACATTTTATTTTTTGAAAATTTTGTAATGTTTGTTAACTCATTTAAAATATTTGACTAACCAGAAAACCCATTTCCTTAAATATATCTGAAAATGTGTAGTACTGGGTACATACTAGATTAGAATGACTGTATAAAGTGAGAGGTACTGATATCTTTGAAGAAGACTTATTTCAGAAACAATCCCATGATTTTCCTGCTTGAAACATATCAGACCTTAATTGACTCTTGTGAATGGACAAAAAGAAAAGATACTTTGTCCAGTTTAAATGTTTAAATCACAAGCTGGGTCAGGCATCCTGACCTTTTAGGATATTCATTTTTATTTCTAATTGAAAAGAAATCAAGTTTTATCTCTCCAGACTTCTCTCATATATATATATTTTTTTTATATTTTCACATAGAGTGTAAGCTCCTTGAGGGTAGGGATCTTTTTATCTTTTACTCAGGCACTTGCACATAGCTTACACACAGGTTGGGTAGATGTATTTAAACACCCATAATCATAGTTTTGGGTCTAATGAAGTAAAGATTTCCATTTTCTATATTTATATTTGAAAACTCTCCTGTTCCTGGAGTTAAACATGCATGCTAAATTGCAGGAACATTGTTTCATTTGAACCATGAGGACCATTTAGCAACCTGATACAGTGAAAACACTGAAGTTGGTGCCCTAAAGTATTGGCTTCTGTCACTGATCCAAAACTGAGAACTCAGGCGAGTCACTTACCTCTGAGCCTTAGTTTCTTCATTTGTAAAATAGAGGTGGATACTTGGCATATTTGTCTCATAGAGTTTTATGGAAACTCTTGCTATTTGGCAAGGGTGAGTCATCATATGAAATCTTTTACAAAAATTGCTTTGTAAAACTTTTTAAAAGCTCTTCAATGTAAAACAAGAATAGATTCAGTTTTAATACTTGATTACCTAAACATGGAAAAGCATGTCATTGCTGTGCACTCCAACTAACACTAAACCACTTAGTAAGTATAAAACCTTTGCAAGGTGGTAGAAAGTAGACAGAAGTCCTTGAATTCAGGGAGCTTTTATTCTGCCAGGAAGGAATGGTAAATGTTTAGCCAGGTAAATGCAATATAATTTGTGTAGGGAGGAGGGCACCAGGAAAGACTTCCTTTAGGATGAGGAGCCTGGGCTGAGCCTTAAAAGAGAGAAACTAAGAATATATAATTAAAGAAACATTAAAAAAAATAGAAAACAGTGACTTGGGGGGGACCCCTTATAATTCTGTAATAGAGATGTGTGTGTACATACATACGTGCATACATATATAAATGCACATGTGCTTGTATGTTTATTCTTGTTGCTTGCCACATTAGATTGAAAGCTCACCCTTAATAGGATCATTTCCTTACTTGAATCCGTAGTGCTTAGCACAGGGTCTGACCCTAGCTGTTTATTGAACAGATAATTGATCTAGTTCTCAGAAGTCATTGGAGGACAAGGAATCAGGAGTGCCTAGTGCTGCAGAGAGATGTAGGTTTAGGAGGACTTGAGAAGCAACGGCAGCTCTGTGTGATGGGAAGGTTGAAATTCACCTTGCCCAGGGGTTATTCTGTGCGACCTGGCATTTACGGCTGGAATGGAAAAGTCAATCTTCAAAGACTAGCACTGGCAATGGGAAGCTCAGGAAAAGACTGGCTTAAGAGAGATATAATAGGTGATGTTTTTATAAAATTTGGTGCTTGGATAAAGGAGTTGAGGAGTAGAGAGCAGCACTTTGGTGGTGGTCAGTGTCAGATGTGGCTTGGGCACAAATCCAAAATAGAAGTTATATTGGCAGCTCTCTTAAATCTGGGTTTCCACCCATGCCATTTTTCCTTTTCCTTTTCAATTTTATTCATACCTGGGAATGTGTTCATTCAGCTCAGTTGCAACTGAATTTAAAAAAAAAAGTTGTTGTAAATCTGTTTTTGTGATGGAAGATTGGAAGATTTGGAAGATTGCTCTTGCCCTGGTGAAGACAAAGACCTGGGGCAGAATCTTGGGCCTGCTGCTTCCTGCCTATTTGGCCTTGGGGAAAGCACTTAATGCCTCTGAGCTCAATTCTGCATTTATTTATAAGTGGAATTGGACTAGATAACCTAAAAAAATCCCCTCCATCTCTTGAGTTCCTTGGAGAGGTCAGGGGACTCAGCTGTGGCAAGACTGGGCTTGTCTCATTTGGCTCTGGTTCTTTCCATTGTGTTATACCTCCTCTCAGTATTTTTGGAAATTATATCCTTGAAAGAATTGTCATGCTTGTAAGAGGGATTGCAGTTGGAAAGGATTACTTAGCTACTTTTCATCTATTATCAGTTAAAAGGAATTTAATTATAATATGAAGATGATTAGTTAATAATAGCATTTATATATTATTTTAAAATTTGCAAAACATTTTGGATATGTTATCTCATTTGATCCTTAAAACAACCTTGAAAGGTAGGTACTATTAGCCACATTTTACAAATGCGGAAATTGGGTCTCAGAGGAGTTAAGTGACTCCCCCAGAATAATAGTGAGGGTGTCTAAAGCTAGATTTGAACTCAGGTCTTTCAGACTCCAAGTCCAATGTTCTGTACTCTGTGCCACCTAACTGCCTATCATAATAAGCCTTTATTAATTACCATCTGTGGCTGATGCTGAGCTAGGCCTTGGGGATAGATACAAAGACAGGCTTTCTCCCACTTGATATAGCAGATAGAATTTGGGGTGGGAAGAAGGGCAATTACAATTAGTCTGACAGATAGGGAAAGTTCGCCTGTAGCAGATAGACTTTGAGCTTATTCTAGTAGAATTGCATTATTACCGTAGTTGGGGAAAAAAATCTTTTCCCTTTTTTTTTTTGGTCTTGTAAATCTCACTGTTTTGTGGAACCTCTTTTCATTGATCTTATCTGTAATTTGAGAAAACTCCAGAGTTGCCAGGGCAATGAGAGGAGTAACCTGTAAGGTTAGGGAGCTAGCCAGTATGGGAAGGGGGACTTGAACCCATGCCTAGATCATGCCCTGCCCTCATGGCAACAAAATGTTTTAAATAAACAATATTTGAAAAGATATACTTGTAAAAAATAATTCATTATAGTTTGGTTACTTGCTTTATAGAGCATTCCCTTTTTGAATTCTTTTAAGTAAAATGCTTCCTCTAAATATACAAAAGTAAAATTCTAGTGACAAAAACGTTGGTATGATACTTTCTCAGTCTGTATTTGGTGGGTAATAGCAAAGCCTCCAAAACCACTCTGTGCTTTTAGGGCAAGATATAATTCTCTTCCTAAATATTTTATCATAATAATCCTTGCTTTGCATTATTCTATCTCATTTGATCCTCACAACAACTCTGAGAGGAGCTGTCATTATCCCCATTTTTATAGAGGAGTGAACTGAGGCAGACAGAAGTGGAAGAGTTCCTTGCTACTTAGAGCCTGAAGCCAGATCTGGACTTTGGCCTTCTCTGCCTACCACCTGTGGTCTTCTGTAATTGTAAAATCCAGTCTGACTTCCAGGCCAGCCTTCCATGGTGGTACCGGATTCATCATCTAACACTACTTCAGCTCGCCTCTTCTCCATATACAAAGCCTAATCACGGCACATCTCATGTAAACAGGCATCAGAAAACCTCCCTATGGATGCATCCCTAGTCCTTCTTGACCTTTTGTCCCTTTTGTGAAATAAGAACATTGGATAAATGAATCCCAGGGAACCTTCTAAAACCAGCATTCGATGACTGAGTCCAGAGTCAGGCCTCCTAGTCAGGGCTTTTTCATTGGGGCACCAGTGCATACTGAATAGGGCTTGGGTCTGGGGTCAGGGAAACCTGACCCTGGGAATGTCATGGAATAGATTTGCCTCAGTTTTTTCACTAAAAATGGGGATAATAGTGTTTAATCACAGAAGTTTGTGGTGAGGACTAAATGAACTATTTGTTTAAAAAAAACTGTTAGCAATATGTCCGGCAACTAGCTCTACAAATGCTTTTTCATTTAATTGGTTTCTTTTATAATACTATGAATTTTATTTTATAAATTTCCAACATTATTCTGAGGAGGGGCTCAGAGATTTTGATAGATTACTGTGCTTATCTACCACATAAAAAAAGGGAAGAAAACCTTTCTTATCAGGTTGTGAGGAAGTGAAGAAATACAGAGGAACCTTATAGATGACTCCAGATCCTTTCCTTGATACTCATTGCCCTCCATGTCTGGACTGAGCCTTTTTTTTTTTAGGGTTTTTTTTTTTTTTTTGGCAAGGCAAATGGGGTTAAGAGGCTTGCCCAAGGCCACACAGCTAGGTCATTGTCTGAGGTCGGATTTGAACCCAGGTACTCCTGACTCCAAGGCTGGTGCTTTATCCACTGTGCCACCTAGCCGCCCCCTGAGCCTTTTTTTTAAAGTTTATTTCTCATTTCCTTTCAACAGTCCTTCACTGCTGCCAAAGTGTTTAACTCATCTCTTTTTGCTTTTCTTTTAATTTTTCATTGATAACGTTTTTTCTTTATAACTTAACAAAGACATCGAGAACACACACACACACCCCTACACCCCTTAAAATCCCCAGATCTCATTTCCCTAGCTTCCTTTGTCCTCCCCTCTCTTAATTGGACACCTAATCATGTGGCATTGGTTCAACTACTGAATTTTGGCATTCTTATTCAGCCTTGCAGGGGTCTGATTTTTCTGTTTATTCACATTTAAGCCTCTTGAGAAACAAGAACCTTGCTTCTCACTTTTTGTATTTTCCCAAGCATTTAGCCCAGCATTGAACATAACAGATACTCAGATATTTGATTACATAAATCTACATTTACCTAAACTCATAGCAGCAAAATTATTGTACAGCAAAAACTAATATCAACTCAATTATGTAGATGAAAATGCTGGTGGCATTGTTTTTGATAATGGCATAAAGAATCATTTAGTCTTTATGACCTAATTAGTTTGATTACAGAATACCTAGGATAAACTCATAGAGAAGGATTTTAAAGAGGTGGAAAAAAGAGTTTAGTTCAACCCCTTCATTTTGTGGATAGCAAACTTAGGCCCAGAAAGGCTAAATAATTCACTTGGTTTCTACAGAAAAGATAGCTTGGCAGAATGAATGGGTCACACATAGGCCTCATAGCCAGAAAGGGCAGAATGTTTGAGGCTGGCTCCTGTCTTTCCACCTTATGGTGCTAGAAGCAGTCCACTGAGGGTCCACCAGGTCAAAACTCTTTGCCTGAGACTACTAAACTGGTTTACTTCCTCATAATGCAAATAAATAAAAGCATTTTTTTAGGGGGGGAGTCCTCAATAATGAAGAGTGCAGAATGCTCTTGAGGTCAGTTTAGAATCGTGACTGAGTTGAATTCAAGGTTTTTGATCTGCATTGATAGAGGGTAGAACTGTCTGTATGTGTTGCAAACTTTATTACAACTCCTCATATTAATATTTTTTTTTTAGGTTTTTTTTAGGGCTTTTTTTTTTCTAAGTGGCTTGGCCTAGACCTTTTTTATTAAGTGTCTGAGACCGGATTTGAACCCAGGTACTCCTGACTCCAGGGTCAGTGCTTTATCCACTATGCCACCTAGCCGCCCCATCTGCGCCACCTAGCCGCCCCTCATATTAACATTGACTCATTTTATTCACTATTTTAAATTCTATTCTTTAAAACTCCCAATTCTGGCTTCTTTATGAAGCCTTCTCTAATTAATGAGCAGATGACCATTTCCTTTAGTTTCAGATACTTTTTTTCACCTCTTATCCAATGATTAATTTAGGGTTATAACACATTCCCTTCCTTTGCCCCTCCCTTCCTTTAGACAGTAAAGGTCATTTGGAAATTTTCCAGTGTCTAAGGTCGGATTTGAACTCAGGTGCTCCTGACCCCAGGGCCCGTGCTCTGGACCCCTGGGCGCGTGCTCCATCCACTGTGCCACTTAGCTGCTCCTAGGTGGAGATATCTTAAGTAGATAGATTGACATAGCCAGTGAGCAGCACGCATTGCTTCTTGACCTCCTGGACTCTCTGGCTTGTCCGGTATTCTTCAGAATGCCCTCTATTCTAACCACTGACTCCCTGTTATCCTCTAAGCCTCAACTCTCTAATCCCAACCTCCTAAGAAGTCTTCTCCAACCCCCTTCATTTCAGTGCCTTCTCTTTATTAATTATATTTCACCTGTATATAGTCAAATTTTGAGGTTGTTCATTGTGAAATCATGATGTATAAATGTGGGACATTTTTAAGGTGACAAAAAAGGAAAAACAAAACCCAGGTTAACAAGAAATATAGTTAAAGAAAGCAAATCCACATATTGGTCGTAGCCAGAAATAAATAAGTGGTCATGTTTTGCTGTGATTCACAGCCACATAGATCGTTGAATGAAAGAAAGTGTTAGAAAGGTGGCCTCTTGAATCAGGGAAAAGCTTATACTTTTTGAAAATGCACTTAACTTTCTCCAAAATAATTTAGTTTTCTTTCCTTTTCTTTTTTTAAGTGATCCCACCTTGTTTAATTTGCCTATAGTTAACTCAGTTCATATACTACTTCACCTACCCAACTTCCTGTTATAATCTATATAGTATATCATCTTTTGTTTGCTTGGTATTGATAGGCTCATCTCTTTTTGAGTGGCTATCTTATTGAGGAGACTTTGGAGTGTTTCAAATTCCTTATTTTTGAATCATTCCATTTCATCCCTTGGAAGGACAGTTCTCCATGTCATTGGGATCTACTTTTTGCAAGACTTGGACCTTGTCTTTCTTAATAATTGATAATCAAAGGATAGTTGAACAAGGATAGTCCCATTGTTGTGTCTTGTCAGGGATCTTGCATGATTTTTAAATGTATGTGGAAAACAGTTAGTTGCTCAGCTGAGTCAATGTCTTTTTGGGGGTGAGGGGCGAGTAACTGATAAACAGTGGAATCTTTATACATTAGTGTGATAGGAAATTTAGCTTGCTGTGGAAAATTATCTGTGAACGTGTTTCTCCAAGAACTTCACCTTTTGAAATCCTCCTTTTGACAAAAGCAGTCCCTGAATGTTCCTTATATGATTTTGTTGTTCTACTTTGTCATGACCACTAGTGATCTTAATTTCTTCTTCTTAAAAGTCATATTTATTCCTTCTAAGAGCACCTTAGGAACTATGATATTCCCAACAATTGTGAGGTGAGAGGACATAATCATTTTCCCCATTTTTATAGATGATGATGAAACTGGTCATTCTAGTTTGAATGCCTCATCCATCTAATTATGTCAAACTCAAATCTCCTGGTTCATTGTTATGCTTCAAGTCATATTCCTATCTCTTCCAATTTCATGTATATTTTCTCTTGTTCTTCCAGGTTTTGGGTTTTTTTGTCTTCCAACAATTATTTTGGGTGTGATTTGGCTTAGATTGCACAGCAATCTTTGTGGCAGACCTTTTCATACTCCTGGTTTTTGCAGTGATAAGTTAGGTATAAGACTTGCAATTTTATTTTGTTGATAAGGAGGGAATCTTTCTACTTTGAGAGCCCTCTACAAATATGAAACAGCGTGTTCTCAGTAATTTCTTCTTCTTGAGAAAGTTACCTGGAGCACCAAGAAGTAAGAGAGTTGATGAGTGACGTAGCCCAGATGTATCATAAGTGAGACCTGAACGCAGGTCTGACTGGTCAGGAGACTCCACTGCCTCCCCTTTTGGAATACTGTTCAAACGAGCCCACACTCCTGTGGTTTTTGTCCCTGGCTGTTAAATCTCTCTCTGTCAAGAAGATCCACTCTTGGCTGACTGGGATAGTTTTTCAAGCATTGTAGGCATCTCTCCCTTCACAACATCTAAATCCTTGCCCCCATCCACACAGGCCCTTGGCTGTTCTCACCCCCTTGTAACTGTTCCTTTGCCCCAGTCCCCCCCCCCCCCCCCCCCCCCCCCCCCCCGTACTCATAGTGGTCTTCTTTTAGCCCAGGTATGACTTGGTGTCTGCCCTTCTCCACCGTGCCTCCCCTCTTGCACTCCACAGCAGGCTCAGACCTGCTTCTCACGGATGAACCTTCATCTCTCATCTCCATCCCTCCACCCCGTCAGGGCCTCTTGCCTGAAATGCCCTTCCTCCTTGTCTCCATTTCATGCCGGCCAGTCCTTTTGTTTTAAACGGTACATTTACAGATGACTCTTGCTTCATGAGAGTTCTCCTGTAATAAAGAAAAGCTAATAGTACAGCAACGGTATCTGAGAGTTAGTTCCATGTTCCATAGCTGTAGCAACCTTGGCCCCCCCACTCCACCTGCTCATGTGATTAAAGTCAAAATGTCTGTTTTAACTTTCTTTATCCTCTATGTATTTTTATGTGTATTTGTTGGTTCTATTAGCAGTTCAGCTCATTGCAAGAAAGAATTGTTTCATTCTTTGTACATCTATTCCCAGTGCTACCAAAGGGCCTGGCCTATTGTCGTTGTTGTTGTGACTCAACTGAAAATTCATGGGGTTTTCTTGGTAAAGATAGTGGAGGAGTTTGTTGTTTTCTTTTTCCATTGCCCTTGTTTTATAGAGAAAGAACGGAGACAAAAGGGGTTCTGTGGCTTGGCCCAAGGTCACACAGCTTGTGTCCGAGGTTGGACTTGAACTTAGATATTCTTAACTCTAGACTCCAGTGCTTTATCCACTGTGCCACCTAGCTGCCCCTAGACCATTTCAGTTGTGGTCATTGCCAAATAGCAGGGGCTTAATAAAGACTTGTTGATTAATTTATGTGTGCCGAGTCTGGTTTTCTTTTTTCCTCTTTTTGTTTTGTAGGGGGTAGGAGAGACTGTTACACACTTAAACCTAATAGGGGAACCATTGTAATGAGGAAAAGTCATGTGTGGAGAGCAGTTCTCAGTTCTGGACTGCAGGTCTTGATAGTTTGGTCTCTTCCAAAATTATTCACAATCCACTTTGCCATCTCACCGCTTGCGGTCTCTGTTTTAGTCCTCCTCCCCTTCTTCTAAACAGATCTCCACTTTGGATGAGTCACTGACAAGCTCCTTTACATCCCCATCATCCTGTACAGTTTATGCTATTCCTTTGAGCCTGGGAACAGCAAAATTCCCTGGTTTGGTCCTGAGTAACCCAGACCACAGATTTCTACTTGTCTGAGCATCTCAGCCGAGTCTGAGCAGAGCTTCAGTTTGGCCCCAGACCACTGGCTGCACATCTGTTCTTTGAGCAAGAACAGATGCAAAGTCTGCTTTTTTTTGATTCCCTTTGAAACCAGAGAGAGCAGCTCGCCAGCTCTTACCTCAACCAGTCTGAACTTAGTGTTCTTAGCTGATTTCTCCTGATGGCTTCTTATCTTAGTTCATTCATAGTTGCAATTTTGTTTTTGTTTGCTTGCTTTTTCACCTCTCCAGTGCCTTAGACAATCTACTGGTGGTCATGACATGACTGACCTTTCTTTTCTTAGGCAAAACTCTTGAAATCCACCTGATTTAGGAAATCAGTGGTCTTGATTTAATTTTCCCATAATCCTCATAGTTATTTGATTTACAACTTTGTAAGTTATAAGCTCACAGATAAGGCAACTGGGTGACTAGTGAATTAAACACTTCGCCAGGAGGAAAGAAGACTTGAGTTCAAGAGTGGCTTCCAGCACTTGCTAGCCTCTTGACTTAACCTCTTTCTGCCTCTGTTTGCTCATTTGTTTTTTTTTTTTTTGCAAGGCAAACAGGGTGAAGTGACTTGCCCAAGGCCACACAGCTAGGTAATTATGAAGTGTCTGAGGCTGGATTTGAACTCGGGTCCTCCTGACTCCAGGGCCGGTGCTCTATCCACTGCGCCACCTAGCTGCCCCTATCCCTGTTTGCTCATTAATAAAATGGGGTCTGTAACAGCACCTACCTCCTAGGCTTGTTATGAGACAATATTTGTAAAGTATATTTTTAACATAAGCACCATCAAAGGGCAGCTAGGTGACGCAGTGGATAGAGCACCGGCCCTGGAGTCAGGAGGGCCCCAGTTCAAATTTGACCTCAGACACTTCATAATTGCCTAGGTGTGTGACCTTGGGCAAGTCTCAATCCCATTGCCTTGCAAAACAAAAAAAAAAACTCCCCAAAAAACAAAAACTTAAGCACACCATCTTAACTTGTTAATTAGCTGAGAAGCCACACTGCCCTGCAGCCATCAAGCAACTTCCTCTCAGTCCATTCACCTGAGAGATGAAACAGTAAGGTATAATAGAACCTTTAGATCTGTGTTAAATACTGATTGTAAGTGTAAAATGATCTGTTTCTTAGATAAGTACCATGACATATTGGAGGATCATCAGGATCCAGAATGACCTCAACAGGCTAGAACATTGGACCACATAAAATAGGATGAAAAGTTAATAGAAACCAATACAAAGTTTTAAAAGAGTGGACAGCCTAAGTATTAGATACAATGTATGCATGCTTAGATTTCAGTTTTCCTGAAGTTCTGGGGCTTTTGATGGTCTCTTAAGCTCAATATGAGTTACATATATTATAGTGGTTTAAGACCAGATTAAGAGGGGAGATAAGAATTGACAAGGAACTTTAATAGCCTTAAATTCTGCCTAGATAAAATCTTATTCAGGTTTGGATACTCATTTCTTTTTTCTTTCTTTTTTTTTTTTTTGCAAGGCAAATGGGGTTAAGTGGCTTGCCCAAGGCCACACAGCTAGGTAATTATTAAGTGTCTGAGACCAGATTTGAACCCAGGTACTCCTGACTCCAAGGCCCGTGCTTTATCCACTAAGCCACCTAGCTGCCCCTATGGATGCTCATTTCATTCATTCATTCATTTTTTTTTATTTTTTTATTTTGGGTTTTAACAATTTTTTCCCTAATCTTGCTTCACTCCCCCCCATTGTTTCCATGGTATACATTGATCCAAGCTGAATGTGATGAGAGAGAAAAATCATATCCTTAAGGAAGAAAAATAAAGTATAAGAGATAGAAAAATTAAATAATGAGATAATGTTTTTTTTCCCCTAAATTAAAGGTAATAGTCTTTGGTCTTTGTTCAAACTCCACAGTTGTTTCTCTGGATACAGATGGTATTCTCCATTGCAGAGAGCCCCAAATTGTCCCTGATTATTGCACTGATGCAGTGAGCAAGTCCATCAAGGTTGATCATCACCTCCCATATTGCTGCTAGCGTGTTTGGTTCTGCTCATCTCGCTCAGCATCAGTTCATGCCAATCCTAACAGGCTTCCCTGAGTTCCCATCCCTCCTGATTTCTAATAGAACAATAGTGTTCCATGACATACATATGCCACAGTTTGCTAAGCCATTCCCCAAGTGAAGGACATTTACTTGATTTCCAATTCTTTGCCACCACAAACAGGGCTGCTACGAATATTTTTTGTACAAGTAATGTTTTTACCCTTTTTCATCATCTCTTCAGGGTATAGACCCAATAGTGGTATTGCTGGATCAAAGGGTATGCACATTTTTGTTGCTATTTGGGTGTAATTCCAAATTTCTCTCCAGAAAGGTTGGATGAGTTCACAGCTCCACCAACAATGTATTAGTGTCCCAGATTTCCTGAATCCCTTCCAACATTGATCGGTGTCCTTTCTGGTCATATTGGCCAGTCTGAAAGGTTGTGAGGTGGTACCTCAGAAATGTTTTAATTTATATTTAATAAGTAATGGTTTAGAGCAATTTTTCATATGACTATGGATCACTTTGATTTCCTCATCTGTAAATTGCCTTTGTATATTGGATGGTCATTTTAGCAAGGATATTTATGTCCTGGGAGAGCATTAGAAAAGGGTGTTAAAATACCTCAAGATGATGTCAAATCTATCTGTTTTTCTAGTTTATTTTTCAAGAAATAACTGAGAAAATTGTTGAGAAATTTCCTTTGAATGCAATGTTAATTTTTTTTTTGTGGAGAAAGAGAAAATGACATAATATACTATGGATTGGAAATTTTACTTAGGCAATATAGTCTACATAATCTTTTAAGAAAATTTTTGTACATAAATCATAACAAATTATGGAATATGTATTAAACCTTTCTTATAATATTAATTAATGACTTCCTTCTGAGATTCTAGTTTATCCATATATCTTTTTTATATAATTGTCCACATGTCTCCTCTTGTCAGTTTGTGAGCTCCTGGAGCTCACACTATATTTAGCTTTTCTATTTTTGCCTTTCTTTGTGTTCCCAGCCCTTCTTGGTACAGGGCAGGTGCTTAATAAATTCTTCTTGGTTTCCCTCTGGCTTCTCATAGCATTCCTAGTGCCCCTTTTTAGAAGTTTAAAAATACTAACAATATTTTACACAGGAACACATTCTGTTTTTAGTGGTCTACATCGAAGAAGACTGTTCTAAAATGTATTTTGAATCATAGGGAAAGGGACAAGACCTGTGATTGCATCTGTGTGGGGAACTCCCAATTCCCTTTACCAAAGTCTTCCAAAGCAATTTCTATTCTTAGAGAGTTGCCCGAAGGCTGAGTTTTGAACGACTTGTCCCATCATGGTCACTGTGTGTCATTCTGTGTGTGAACCCTTATCTCCCTACACTACTATATCAAATTCATAATAGCAGAATTTGAAATACAAACTTAAAGAATGCTTACATTCATCTCATCCTCCATTCATTGGACATTGTGAAGTTGAAAAAGCAGGGGCAATTTTTCTTTACCAAGACATGAAGAACAATAGAAGAGGATGGATGATGAGAACTGCATAACTTTATTTTAACTTGCCTAAAATAACATTTTTCCATTTTTGTTAAGAACTTATAGTGTCCAGATAGAGGTAAGAAAGAAAAATAGTTGGGGAGGGGAGAAACAAAAGAGAAATTATTGAAAAAAAAATCTAGATTATATAACTCTTTTGCTTAAATGCACTGACTTAGGTATGTTGCTTTTGGTTTTACATGCATGATTTTGTCAGTCCTTTTTATGTTTATATTTTCTGGGAAAAGGCAGCAGTAGATTTGGTCATATTAAAATTCTGCCAGTATTTTCAGAAGCATCTTTATCAAAGATTTATTGGAGACTCTTAAGGGCCTCTGGAAGTAAGTCATCTGTCTCACTCAGCCCTACCTTGCAATATGAGGTCTCATCTACAAATATCACTGTGAATGACCACTTTACCTTTTCATCACCAAATATAGCCAAAATATTTATCTTTCTTCATTTTTTCTTTTGTTGATTTTTGTTACATTTGAAATATGATGAAAAATAAGAAATTTATACTATAAACTCCATGTAGGGAATGGCATTGTTAAGATTTGATTCTCCATCCCCCAAGCAATAGTGTGGTATAGGGCACAGAGGTCAGATCTTAAAGCTATCAAAATCTGAGTTCAGTCTTAATCTCTGGCACAAATTGACTTTGTGACTGGGAGTAAGCCACTTGACCTCTCATTGCCCCAAATAGCTTTCTTGCTATTATATGGTAAATTTGTGTTGTTGATATATACCCTTAGTAAGGTTTCTACACAGCCCTGTGTTTCATACAGATGAAATCATGGGTATGAAATCCCACTGCCCCCCCCCCAAAATTCTCATTTCCTAGGAGAATATATTCCAAATAGAGGTATTTAATAAATATTTGTTGAATGGAATTAAATAATACTAAAATAATGCTATGCCTTTCAAAGCGATTTAGCATATATCATTTTATACTTCCCATCACATCATTTGGTTCTCCAAGTCATGCTGTGAGTTAGGGCAGGTAATATCTTCATTGTACGAATGAGAAAGTAAATGTAGACCTTGAGGATCAAAGCCCACCCTTCCCTCACAGCAGTGAGAAGCAAGTGCTGTGGTGGGGTTTCTCTGGCTGCTGGTGCACCATTTTTGCTTTGATGGTGCTCCAGTACTGTTGGGCTAAGCATTAATTAAATCATGAGATCCTCCTATGCAGTTCCTCGTCCCTGTTCATATCTTATTTTTGCATATCCTGATTTATAATATCTCCTCCAATAAGATGTTAACTCCTTGAGACCATTTCCATTTTTGACTTTGTATCCCCGGAACTGAGCTCAGTGTCTCCAATTCAACAGATGGGGGGGGCAGATGCTCACTAATGGTTCAGTCAATGATTGATTGTGTTGCCTTTCCTTTCATCTTTTCATACATTTGGACTTTTGAAAATGGAATATCTATATTCATGTGAAAAAATCTTGCTACAATTTGAGTTACTTAGAAGGTGTGTTGAGCTCTTTGAACTAAAGTATGTATGAAAATAAAGTGAAATACACCTTTCAGACTGACCAATATGACCAGAAAGGGTAACCATCATTGTTGGAAGGGTTATGGAAAGTCTGGGACACTATTACATAGTTGGTGGAGCTGTGAACTCATCCACCTTTACTGGAGAGCAATTTGGAACTGCCCTCAAAGGGCAACAAAAATATGCATACCCTTTGATCCAGCAATACCACTACTGGGTCTGTGCCCTGAAGAGATGATGAAAAAGGGTAAAAACATCACTTGAACAAAAATATTCATAGCAGCTCTGTTTGTGGTGGCAAAGAATTGGAAATCAAGTAAATGTCCTTCACTTGGGGAATGGCTTAGCAAACTGTGGTCTATGTATGTCATGGAACATTATTGTTCTATTAGAAACCAGGAGGGATGGGAATTCAGGGAAACCTGGAGGGATTTGCATGAACTGATGCTGAGTGAGATGAGCAGAACCAGAAAAACACTGTACACCCTAACAGCAACATGGGGGCGATCATCAACCTTGATGGACTCGCTCATCCCATCAGTGCAACAATCAGGGACAATTTGGGGCTGTCTGCAATGGAGAATACCATCTGTATCCAGAGAAAGAACCGTGGAGTTTGAACAAAGACCAAGGATTATTACCCTTAATTTAGGGAAAAAAAAACCTGATCTCTTATTGTCTAATATTGCTCTTATATTTTATGTTTCTTCCTTAAGGATATGATTTCTCTCTCATCACATTCAATTTGAGTCAATGTATACCATGGAAACCATGTAAAGACTGGCAAATTGCCTTCTGTGGGGGGAGGGAAGTAAGATTGGGGGGGAAATTATATAAAACTCAAAATAAATAAAAAATCTTTTTTTAAAAAAATAAAGTGAAATAAATTGTGAACCATTTGTATTTCAAATTAAGCAACCATTTCACCATTCACCAGTGTTTCTCTTTGATATTGCATAAAATCATCATTACCATAAAAATGACTACTTCAGATAAGGAGATGTGCAAAGAATGAAACTGTACTAGCAAGTATTCAATAATATGACCTAGTCCTCTTTAGAAATTTTATGAGAGAGCGCCCAAGACACGATCTGCTCTTGTCACCATCTTGGCTCTGCCCCCCCCCCCAACCTAGTCCTCTTTAAACACTGTATTGTTGCCAGTGGTTTAAGCTTAATCTGCATGTTGAAGGTGAATAATACTTGAAACAGATGTCATGAATATTTGTTTTTTTTTAAGGTTTTACCAGAAGATGCCACAATTATTCATAATCCATTAGGATATGCAAGCAATCAGAGCTACTCTTATTCCTAAAAATTTAAGTATATTTCTACTAAGGAAGGCACAACACTAACTTTTGTAATATTTGCAATTTTAGGAGTGTTTTAAGGGAAGCTGGGCCACTCACAAGTTACTTCACAAGAAAGCGAGTAAGTAAAAGCACTTCTCTCTTCTATCATAAATTTTCTATTCAGCTTTTTGATCCTCTAGAGTATAAGCACCTTGAGGACAGATATTTTGGATTTTCATTTTATCTTTGTATCCCCAGTACCTGGTAGTACCTCATGCTTAATAGGTGTCTTGTGTTCTTTGGGTTGAATTTTCATACCACAGGAAAAAAACTCTTTGCTAAAAGGAATATTGGTATTATTTTCATAATGCTTCTGAACTAAAATTTGCGCAATGTATTGCTCTTTTTAAAAATGTTATTGTTTGCAAAATGCTTTGCTGACCTTAAAGTTCAGTAATAGGGGTTCTTAAAACCTTGTTTGTATCACAGACCCATTTGCAGTCCAAGGAGTCACCTCAGTGGACCCCAATTATTGACCAGTTATATCACACAGTTGTTTCTTTAGACAATTATACTGTGACAATTATACTGTGTCTAATAATTTCAATAATTCCATAGTTATGAGCATAAACAACATTTTGATATATCTATGTCTATATCTGTATAATGTGATGTAAAGCTATTTGTGATTTGAATTGATGGCAAAATCACAGTTCTAATGTTTTGTTACCTATGTTTTGTTTTGTTTTTTGCAAGGCAAATGGGGTTAAAATGACTTGCCCAAGGCCACATGACTAGGTAATTATTAAGTGAAGCCAGATTTGAACTCAGGGACTCCTGACTCCAGGGCCAGTACTCTATCCACTGTGCCACCTAGCTGCCCCAATGTTACCTTTGTTTTTATTTATTTATTCTCTTTTTGTACAAATAATGTTTTTTTATACATTAATAAAATATACTTGTTTAAGAGTAAACAAAATATCCCCTTCCCCCCACAAAATATAGACTTGCTTGAGCAATAAAGTAAAGGGGAGAGAAAAAAATTAAAATTAAAAAAAATAATAGTAATAATTGTAGGTATGGCCAGGTGGCGCAACGGATGGAGCCCCAGCCCTGGAGCCAGGAGCACCCAAGCCCACATCCAGCCCCGTACACCCAACAATCACCCAGCTGTTTGACATGCAAGCCACTCCAACCCCACTGCCTTGCAAAAACCAAAAAAAGAAAAAAAAAGACCCCAAATAAAATAGTAATAATAGTAGGGGCGGCTGGGTGGTGGACAGAGCATTTTCCTTGAGCCAGGAGCACCTGGGTCCAAATCCAGCCTCAGACACCCAAAGATCACCCTGCTATGTGTCTCCAGGCAGACCACCCAGCCCCACTTGCCCTGCACCCTCCCCCAAAATAATAATAAAAAATGTGCTTGAGCATAGTAATACCCCACCTTTTTGGAACATTTTTTTCGTTTTTTAACTGAAATAATGTATATCTTATAGCCAAAGTGTAGCAGATGCCATTAGACATCATTAGCTAGACTCATATATCATTTGTCTTTCAATTGAATTTATCCACTGTTAGCATTGTTTAGTGTCCTTGCAGGATATTATGACTCAAGTTATAGGGATTTAAGCTGACCCTGGGAAGCTAACTCCACAGCTGTTAGTGTAGTCTGTACTTCTCCCTTTAGCTTCCCCATCTGGCGTTGTATCATTCAGTCCAAGGAAATGCATGGATGGAAGATGATTGAGCACAACCCGTGCTTTTGGAAAACCAGTTTAATCTATCATGGTGCCTGCCACCACTTAACTATTGTGAAGCCTATTTTATGTTATTTCAGGCAACATCATTTCACACTTGTTAATCAAAGTATCCATCTGTTACAAGATCACTTTTGAAAGAGGTATCCGATTCTGATCAATTTGATATGCTGCTAAAATATATCCTTAATTTTCATTTGTTAATTCAGTAGTCAGCTTGAGATGTTGTTTTCTGTTTGTCTTTGTTTTGTTTTTAATGGACTTAGCTTCTCTAATTGCACTGAGTAAAATACAGTTCTCTACCTTGGTGTCATCTTAGATTGCTCCTCATTTAGCTCACATTTCCAATTGGTTACCAATTCTCATCATTTCTTCTCTCACAATATCTCATATACCTTCTTGGTTCCTCTAATCAGCACCTTGGCACTGGTCCTCCATCACCTCTTTTAAGAACTATTGCAATAGGCTCTTGGCTTCAGGTTTCGACTATCTCCTATCCATCCTTCACACAGCTGGCTGCAAGAGAGATTTCCCACAAGGGCAGATTTGAGGACTTCCCTGCTCTGTAAGTTGTATTGGCTCTCCTATTTAAAGCTCCTTCACAACCTTGACCCAGTCTTCCTGGTCTTTTTTTTTTTTAGGTTTTTTTTTTGGCAAGGCAAATGGGGTTAAGTGGCTTGCCCAAGGCCACACAGCTAGGTCATTATTAAGTGTCTGAGACCGGATTTGAACCCAGGTACTCCTGACTCCAGGGCTGGTGCTTTATCCACTAAGCCACCTAGCCGCCCCGTTCCTGGTCTTCTTCAACATTATTCCTTTCCCCATTTTCTGTGGTCTTATTATACTGCCTTCTTGCTGTTCCTCATACTTGATGCTCCAACTTTTATCTGTGCTCCTGTTGCTTTGAATTCTCTCCTTTGTGTCTTAGAATTCCTGATCTCTTTGGAGGTTCAGCTCAAGTGCAGCTTTTTCTACCCTTTTCATGGTCCATCCTCCCTCCAGACTGTTGGTGCCTCCTTTCTAAGGGGATGCTTCCTTATTATGCTAATGCATAGACAGACATGTGATCCCTCCCATCCTGAAAACTTCTTGGGGACAGGGGTTATTTTTACTGTCATTTTTTGGTATCCTCAGGACAGTGCAGGGTGTGCCTGTCATATGTTAAACTCTTAATTAGTGCTTTTTGATTGACAAAAGATCTAGTGTCAAATGAGACCTTGGTTATCTATTCCAATCTCTCATTTTACAAAATTGCCATAGTTGGAGCATCAGTGGCAAGATTTGAACCCGACTATCAGACTCCAGAGCCACTGGACTAGATTGAACAGAATGTCAAATCAAAAAAATGCTGAGATACCTTTTTGTCTCCTTCCTATTTTTGAGATGCCACAATAAAGAAAAAGTCAGTCCACAAGTTCATAATTAAATGATCATAAATCTATAAATAGATGCATGAGAATAGAACTGAATAGGCAGCTGGGTGGTACAATGGATAGAGGACTGGGCTTGGAATCAAGAGGACTTGAGTTCAAATCCCAGCATCAGCCGTTTACTAGTTATGTGATTCTAAGCAGGCCAATTAACTGTTTTATGCCTCATTTTCCTCATTTGTGAAGTAGGAATAATAGTAGGAACTATCTCCCTGGGTTGTTGTGAGATTAGAATGAGATACTAATCATAAAGCACTTTGCAAATCAAGAAAGTGTTATAAAATACTAGCTTTGTCATCTTCGGGTATCTCATTCCCTTTGCCCTTATGATAGTGCTGTTAGCATCTGTTTCATTCAGCCTGCTAGATTCGGTATCCAAATCCTCAGTTCCCCTTTGCTTAGAGGGACTCCGTGTCCTGATGTCTTTACTCAGTGTCTTCTTTCTTAAAATTCAAAGATAAAAGCTTTTATTTTTTTAAAGTATTCGGAACTGTCTTCTTAAATATATAAAGCAATTCTTTTTTTAGTACTTTAATAGTCTTCTCTACTTACTTTCAACTATTTCTCCCTCTGTCTCAAGCCATCCTATACGTGATATCTCATCTCAGCCGTGTCTCTAGAGTCAGAGGACCCAAATAAAATTTCTGTCATTTACTATTTGTGTGGCTTTGAGCAAGTCATTTAACTTCTGTTTCCTCATCTGTAAAATTAAAGACCTTAGACCAGATAGTCTCTGCAGTGTCTTCTAGCTAGGAACCTATATTTCTAAGTGTTTGATTAAACTGAAGGCTTCCCTGAAGGCTGCATTTGCAATTTTTACATTTTAATACCAGGAACAAAATATTCTTCTTGTTCAAGAAAACTCAGGTTAGTGGACTGAATGACCCATTCTATGCAGAGCTGTAAAAGGGGGAAATCAGAATCTGGATTTGGTGGGTAATACCTAAGATTGTGAATTAGGGTGAAGTTAGTGTGATCTTTCCCAGGATTGTAGGATTGTTTCACTGTTAATATCTAACAGTATATCTACTAGGTATTATTAGATATATTAGAGCTGAACACTTTTTTGTGCCCCTCCAGTGAGCAGAAACCTCAGTGATGATTTTTATCTAATAATATGTTTGAAAGATAATGCTCAGTTATTTAATAAGCATTTATTAAGTGACTTTGTGGTACAGTCATTTTGGATGTGTCCAACTCTTTGTAAGCCCACATAAACTGGGGGGGGGTTTGTTTGTTTGTTTTTTGGCAGAGATACTGCAGTAGTTTGTCATCTCCTTCTCCAGATATTTTACAGAGGAAGAAATTGAAAAAACAGGGTTCAGTGACTTGCCCAGGTCACACAGCTAGGAAGAGGAGTCTTTCTGATATCCAGGCCTGTCGCTCACATCCTGTACCTCCCATCTGCCATTAAGTGCCTACTCTGTACAAAGACAAAAATAGTGGCCCTTTCTGATTTACAAAGTAGTTTGCATTCGATCTTGTGTTCTCACAATCTGAGAGAAGGGTGATTGCTATCCTTTTTTTTTTCAAAAGAGGAAACTGAGGCTCAGTGAGGTTAAGTGACTTGCCTAAAATCACAGCCAGTGAGTACCTGAGGCTGCTTTTGCATTTAGGTCTTCCTTCCTGTAGGGCAAGTGCTTTATTCTCTGAACTTGTTTTTCCCTCCTTGTTCTCTAGGAAAGCATTAAAAGACCTATTTGTGTGAAGTTAATTGACTCTAATTTTCAGATTTAGCAGCTCGGGTCTGCTATTATGTTGGGGTGTAGAGCAATTGAGGTGAATTTACACATTGTCTTGGAATGACTGGTTGATGCAACATATAACCAAACACATTTGAACCATCAATCTCTAAGTGTGAATAATGCCCCCAAAACTGAATAAAATCAGCTATACATTAGTCTTATACAGATTGCTTTGATTGCTTGATTTTTTTTCACAGGCATATTTGTGATTCTTCTCTGAAAATGGACTGGGGGGGCAGATTGTGCAACTGCAGGATCAGCTGGAAGCCTAGGAATCTTTTATACTTTTTTTTTTAATTTTAGGAATATATTAAAAGCAAAGGCCCCCACATCCTGTTGCTATTCTGTCCTTGCTTTTAGGTTAAAAACATGACTCTTCAGGCTCATATTTTGAAATAGAATTGCTTCCTGCCACTTAGAGTTGCAGCAGGCATCCACGTTGTCAGCATTTTGATCACTTTTTTCCTCTATGACTTGACCCTTGTGTTAGGGAACATCACTTAATATTTAGTGTGACTATCTTCAACTCTTAGAAAGGAAAAAAGTGTCAGAAATCGAATAGTATAATGCAATTTAATAATAACCACCTGCTTTCAGTCTTGCTTTATGACTTGTTGTTGTTCACTTTTTTCTTTTTAAATGTCTTCTGGACCGTGGTAGAATGAAAAGGGCACAGAACTGGCTCTCAAGAGATCCGGGTTCTAATCTCAGCTTTGGTACTTTCTAATTTGGGTTAATGTTGGGCAAATATTTCACTTTTGTGCTCAAGATTTTCTTATATAGAAATGTATGTAATGTTGTTCTAATTCCACAATTCTGCCTTCTGTGTTCTGTACCAGTTTATAATGTGTCAATTGATAGAAAAAGTAAGCTTTTCTTACAAAACTGTTTTGTCTTATTTTTTAATTAATAAGCATTTACTTTTTTGTTCCTCCTCAATTTAAAAGGGGAAAAAAAGCAAAGCCTTTATAACAAATATGCATAATCAATTTAGACAAATCCTCACATTTCCCATGTTGAAAAATTGTTTCCTTGTGCATCTTAAATCATTTTTTAACTTTTTAAATAGGTGCTGACCCCCAATAGCATGAGGATTATGGGAAAAGAGAGATTTATCTCTGTTGGGAGAGGGAAGGAGGTGGGAAAATGGATCTTGTGCTGGTTTCCTAAGCATATCATTCAATTGTCTCCCGTTTTTAGTTCTTTAGTTGACTGATGTATTTAGATATTGCTGAAGTCTGATTCAGAATGTCCACTTCTTGAGGATTGAGTGTTGTTCTATATTGGTACCCACTAAATATTTAGAATTAATAGGGAACTCCAATAATAATTTATGTTGGGGTTTTTTTTTGGGGGGGTGCTTCTTTGCTGCGGCCTGTTTGTCTTACTGCTACAGGTCTTCCCTACATCCTTCACTCAGTTGTCAAAATGATCTTCCTAAAGTATATAGATCTGTCCTTAAATTGAATCATTAAACAGTAACTCTCAGTTTCCTTCAGAATCAAATATAAAAATCTTCTGTTGAGGTTTTAAATCCCTTTATAGCTTGATCCCTTCTTACATTCTCTATCCCCCTTTCTACCTCCTTTTGTGTCCTGTCTCCTTTAGAGTGTAAGCTCTTTGAGGGCTGGGACTGTCTTTTTATTATTTGTTTTGGCAGCATTTAGCATTGTGCTTAGCATAGTAAGTGGTTAATAAAAATATTTCAGATTGGATTGAATTTCCAGACTTCTTATACCCTGCACCTCCTTATGTAGTCTGCAGTCTAGTGAAATTGCTGTTCACACAAAGCTCATTGGTTCTGAACTTTTTCACTATTTCCTATGCCTAAGATTCTCTCCTTCCTCATCTCTGACTCTTGCCTTCCTTAACTTTCTTCAAGTCCCATCTAAAACCCCACCTCCTTTTTTAAAAATTCAGTTTTAGGGTCAGCTAGGTGGCGCAGTGGATAAAAGCACCGACCCTGGAGTCAGGAGTACCTGGGTTCAAATCTGGTCTCAGACACTTAATAATTACCTAGCTGTGTGGCCTTGGGCAAGCCACTTAACCCTCTTTGCCCTGCAAAAACCTAAAAAAAAAAAAAATTCAGTTTTATTTTACTTTCTATTCCAAATTCTCTTCTTCCTCTCCTGTTTCCCTACCCATTAAGAGGAAAAGAAAAACAAAATCCATTTCAAATATATCTGGTTGTGCAAAACAAATTCCACATTAGCTATCTTCCAAAAAAACAAAAGCAAAGACAAGAAAAAGAAAACAAAATAGCCCTCCATTTGTATGCTGAATGCATCAGCTCTCTATCTGATTTCATCATAAGCCCTTTGGAATTGTGTAAGATCATTGTGTTCATAAGAGTTAGTTGATTGTTTCTATAGGATTGTTGTCACTTTTATCAGTTCTCTTGGTTCTACTCATTTTGCTTTGCATCAGTTCATCCAAATCTTTACAGATTTTTATGAAATCATTCCCTTCATTATTTCTTTTTTAGTTGTTTTTAGTTTTTGCAAGGCAATGGGGTTAGGTGGCTTGCCCAAAGCCACACAGCTAGGTAATTATTAAGTGTCTGAGGCTGGATTTGAACTCTGGTACTCCTGACTCCAGGGCTGGTGCTCTTATCCACTGTACCACCTAGCCACCCCTACCCTTCATTATTTCTCTCTTTTTTTTTTTTTTTTGCAAGGCAAATGGGGTTAAGTGGCTTGCCCAAGGTCACACAGCTAGGTAATTATTAAGTGTCAGACCGGATTTGAACCCAGGTACTCCTGACTACGGGGCCAGTGCTTTATCCACTACGCCACCTAGCCGCCCCTCCTTCATTATTTCTTAAAATACAATAGAATTACATCACGTTTATATATAGTACTGGTTCAGCCATTACCTGTTTGATCTTTTTTATTTTCCAATTCTTTGCTACTACAAAAAAAAAGACTTAAATATTTTTGTACATATGAGTCCTTCCCCTCTTTATTTGATCTCTTTAGAGTATATTGAACAATTAGTAGTATTGCTGGTCAAACATGGTTTAATAGCAAAAAAACCTGCCTTCTGCAAGAAGACTTTCCCAGGCTTCCTTGATCTTAGTGACTTACGTCTGAGATTATATCCAGTTTACCCCGTGTAGATGCTGTTTGTGTGGAATTGTTGTTATGGGTTCTCCCTTCTCCACCATTGATTAGAGCCTGGACTCCTTGAGAACAGGGACTCTTGACTGCTCTTAGCAGCATGCTTGGTACCTGAAAGATGCATCAGCAATGTTGGCTAACTTGTCTGTGCTTCCTTTGTTATCGTATGTGTGTGGATTTGAACAGTCAACTCTGAGAACAGGGCATAATAGTAAAAGCTAGGTAATATAATTCTGTGTTTCAGGTGTGGTGAAAACCACTCAGATAAATCTAGGACAGATTTTTCAGTTCTCTGTTTTTTGTAGAGCATAGAAATCTGAGCTTTTAATCAGTCCTACAATAGAAAGGTTTTTGCCTAAAACCTGAAGCTTTAAATTAAACTTAGATATGTGTGCATGTGTGTGTGTTGTATTGTGTCTTCTGCTTTTACATCACCTTCATTTTCCATACCCTACTCTCAATGTGAAACAATAAACACAGATGTTGAATACAAAACTGCATCTAGTAGTGAGGGAAGCTATCAGTATTCTGTACTACAGTCCCCTCTTCTTTCTTCTGGTGTAGGGGAAGGGTGTTTGGATGGGCTTCAAGCTTCATTATACATTTTTCCATATTTCAAAGTTCAACTTAATCATTTTGAAGTGTTGCTCTTATATCGTATTTTGCTTTTCATCCTCATCCATCATTTCTTTGGTACCCAATGACATTCTAAACTAAGCATACTATAATAGAAGCAAATGGTACTTATGTATGACAGTTTAAGACATGCCAATAATGGGATATTATTGAGAATTAGTTATATTCAACCATGGGGGAGAAAATTATAATCTTGTTTTCAGAAATTTTACTTGGATTAGAAATTATTTCCACTAGCCCAGATGGGATACTGGAGGCTAGTGATGCGTAAATAAACTTGCTCTATTTTTCTTATTTTTGTATACTTAAGATTTTTTTTTACCTTATTAGTGAAAACTGATGTCACTGAAATGGCATGTTACATTTTCATGTATTTTAAATATACAAAATTTAAATGTTTAATTGAGATCTTTAAAAATTCTTTAAATATTTCTTTTTCTAGAAGATGAAAAAGCAAAACAAGAAGTTTCTTCTTGGACCATGGAAGGTGATATTAACACAGATCCTTGGGCAGGTTATAGATATACTGGTAAACTTAGACCACATTATCCCCTGGTGAGTAAATAAAGTAACATTTTTATTTTAAATGACAATTACATGTTAAGTGACATATTTCAGAACTATATTTTTCAAGATTGGAATCTTTTCCAAGTCTTTTGCTATCCTTCAAATTTGAGTTGGATTACTTAAATTGTCTTAGCACTTTAAAGGTACATATTTTATAGATATTTTTGTTTTTGCATTACTTGATTTCCCCTATGTATCTTCTTTCACCTTCCAGTGGGCCATCTCTTACTAACAAAGAAAGTTTAAAAAAAATTGGAAAGAGGAAAAGGAAAAAAATCCAGTGGTTGTTTTATTATTTTCTTAAAATATAACGCTTAGATTTCTGTTTCCTCCTTGTTATCCCTCTGTGAGAAACATCCATTAATATTGTTTTTTAAGCATTTAAAAAGAAGACAAAATTTTTATTATTTTAGGGCAACTTTGAAATAGTTATTTTCAACAAAGTGCTTTACAATAGAAAAGCAGGACAGCTTTCATATTTCTTTAGAATTTATTATTTTCTTTTTAAAAAAGGAATTAGTTTGGAGGCAGCTAGGTGGCGCAGTGGATAGAGCACTGGCTTTGGAGTCAGGCAGACCTGAGTTCAAATTTGACCTCAGATACTTAATAATTACCTAGCTGTGTGGCCTTGATTGGGCAAACCACTTAACTCCCATTGCCTTGCCAAAAAAAAAAAGAAAAAGAAGGAATTAGTATGAAATAGTATTTCTCACATAGAATCCTTTTGACATGTTTCTGGATATCCTTCTTTCCTATCCTATTTTTTTTAATATTCAGTAAAAAGATTCCATATACTCTCAAAGTGTTTTGTAATCCTCTAAGCACAATATGTAGAATTCTATTAAGCCTTTCTTTTCTCTAAAATTTAAATTGTCATTATCAGGAAAGAGATTTGGCATCATAACCAAGTAATAATGATGTGTTAAATAAAATTTTAGAGAGAGCAAATTTATTTTTTTCTTCAATAATGACTAATTCAAATAATGGCTATGCATTATACTTTTAAGTTGTTTATACTCTTTGATGCTTTTTAGATGCCAACAAGACCAGTGCCAAGTTATATCCAGAGACCTGATTATGCTGATCATCCTTTAGGTAATTTCAGTTATATATCTTACTTTTTATTTAGTCTGTATATTTGGTGGCTGCCACTAACAACAGGAATTTGGTTTGCTTGTGATTTCTTATGTACAAATTTCATTGCCTAATTCTATTCACTATTTCATTTTATTAACTCCTTGTCTATCTCTATAGTATGAATTTTTATTTTTGCTTTGCCTGATAGCATGATTGCAAGTTGTGTTTTTTTGGTTTTACTTGATGCTGAGTAAATTTTGTTATAGCCTCTTATTTTTATTTTGTGTATATCTTTACTTTTTTTTCTTGTAAGCTGTAGATTTTCAAGTTTTGATTCCTTTGTCAAAACAACAGTGCCTGTTCTCAAGGAGTTTTATATTCTAGTTCAGTCTTTTTTTTTTAAAGATTTTATTTGAGTTTTACAATTTTTCTCCCAATCTTACTTCCCTCCTCCCACCCTCTATGGAAGGTAATCTGTCAGTCTTTATTTTGTTTCCATGTTGTACTTTGATCCAAATTGAGTGTGATGAGAGAGAAATCATATCCTTAAGGAAGAGACAAAAAGTATAAGAGATAACAAGATCAGACAATAAGATATCTCCTTTTTTCTAAATTAAAGGGAATAGTCCTTGAAATTTGTTCAAACTCCACAGTCTAGTTCAGTCTTTAAAATATAGTTATCCCTTCTGCATCGTGTCTTTCCCCATTATTATTGCAATATATCATGGAACAGCACAAGAAAATAAATGGGAAGTTTTGGAGAGTTTAATGGAAGCTGCAGACAACATGTAAATGGCACAGAACTCATGACCAAATAGTCAATCCAAATTATACAAGAAGGTACTGTTGTAAACATTCCATAAAAGAAAAAGAAAAAATTCAGACTGATTCTGAAAAAATTCAAACCAAAAACATTTTATGTGGATTTTCCAGATCAAAGTGGGTGCTACACCTTTTACCCCTGTGATATAGAAGGGATAACTGTAACTTTTTCCAGAGTATAAGGATCATATGTAAATAAAAATAGATGTGGTTTTTTTTGATGTCTTAAGAATGATTTTTATCAAAGAAAACTTTTAATTTCACAAAGTATAAAATCCAAATGAGACCCAAACCCCCCCCCCCCCGGGGTGGGGTTTGAATTGAAAGAGCTTGTTGACATTAGGGGGTCAAAGGGACCATATTCAAAGAGCTGATGAATACTATGAGCCCAGATAGACCAAGCTCAAAGTGGGGGGAACTCAAAAGAATAAGATTCAAACTACTCAGCATTAGGGACTCTGATGAAGGAGCATGGTTATGACTTCTGTTCCATGGCAGCTGTTGCTTTCTATTGCTGTGTGTTCGTTTCAGTTATAAGGTTGTGCTTATAGAGCCAGGGCCCTTTGGGATGTGAGGAGGTCCCAGTTCAACTAGGAGAGGCTGGAACTTTCTAGAGAATTCTTTCATAGGTTCTAGGAGATTGCACCTAAATTTTTAATTTTCTCCACAGTTTTCAGTCTTTTGAAAATATGGATGGTATTTAAATTGGTAAGACAGCCTTTATAAAAATACATTTTGCTCAATAAGATTTGACTTTTTAATGCTCTAGTCAGAATCCTGATTTTTTATCCTGGGGGTGGAAAAACCAACTTAATAATTTCACTTTAAGTAGAATTGAGTTTTTGCAAATGCATAAATGTAGAATTGTATTGCTATTTGTGGTAAGGGTTAGGAATGTGATGGTGCATTTATGACTTTGCTTACACATTGTCAAAGTGTAGAAAAGTGAGCAAATGTTTTTGGATGGAGTGTGTGATTGAGTACAAACTTTTAAAAATTAATTATTATGTGCTAGTATGTGTGTAAATGTGGACCAAGAAGATTAATTTCATGAAGACATTAGAGATGACTTTTAAATATAGTATGACTTTACAAAAGTCAGATTAATTAAAATACTACTAAAGAGAGTTGAATTGTTCTTATGAGAATAACTTGAATTACACATAGTGAGAATGATATTAGGATAATGAATACCTAAAAACACATTGACATATTGGTTATTTCTAGTTATAATCCCTTTAGATGATTAATTTTCTGAGGGCAGTCCATTTTTTCATAATGCAAAGATGAAAAATTCAGTCCAGCTTCTCACAGTATTGTACAATCTAAATAAATGAGATTTTATTGTAATGTCACCAGTGGCATTGCTGTGTCGATCACTACATGTCTTCTCTCCTTCCTTTTCTGTATTGGTTTTATGTTTCTTTTTAGGAATGTCTGAATCTGAACAGGCTCTCAAAGGTACTTCTCAAATAAAAATACTTTCCTCTGAAGATTTAGAAGGCATGCGGTTAGTGTGTAGGGTAAGATTTTTTTCTTTTTTATTGGTTTTGATATGTTGAAGTAATCATGTAGGAAGTCAGATGTTATGTACCTTCCAGAAGCATCAAGAGTTGCATTGTAAGATTGTGGCTCCTAATTTAGTAAGATGTAAGATATTAATTGAAATTACTATATAATGATTTGATGCTTCTGTTCTTCCTGAGCCTACTAGACAGCTATCATTTTAAGATATAAAGAGCAGATAATCTGACACGGTCCATTGTCCTTCAGTTCTTCATGGTTTGAAATAATGGGTGAAATCTTATGATGCCTCATCATTTTTAAATTAGCATTAAAGCATAAATCATCATGACAAAAATAACAAGGCTTTTTTGTTTGTAGGAACTTTGAGGTCCATTTGTTCTTTCCAAAGTTATCAAGCATCTTTTTAATTGCTAAATTTGGTCACCTTTTCTCAGTACTTCTTTTTTTACTTTTGCACCTTTTGGTAGTATTGACCACCTTCTTTCTGTATTCTCTTTCTGCTATCTCTTATTTTTCTTCTCTTTGATTGCTACTTCTGCTGGACCATCATCTCCTGCCTTCTAACCAAAAGTATTTCTCATAGTCTGTTTTTAAAAATCTCATCAATTGATACATTCAGCCTTGATCCTACTGAGCTCTAATCTGCTGCTCACCAGCTGCATGGTTTCATAGGTATTTCAGTCTTAACATGTCCAAAATGGAACTGAGTATCTTCACTCCTAAAATTTAGTATCCTTGACTCCTGTCTACCTTTCAGTTCTCTGTTTCTTTTGAGCACCCCAATCCTTCATCCCTTGACTCATGCTCCAGATTTAATCAAGTGATAGGTATTTTAACTTCCACTTTTTTATTTCTCCCCTCTTCAATCAAATAGCCACCGATATAACTTACCCATTCCACTCACTGTCCAACAATATTCTCTAGGTCCTTATTGTCTCTAGAGTAAAGCACAAACTCTTCCCCAGTCCTTAAAAATCATTCAGTTTTATTTTTAATTATCTATTCTTATTTCATACTACTTTTTTAACCACTTTTATGTTCTATCCAGAATAGCCAGTTTATTCAGCTGCCCCGCTCTTGCCTGGAATGAACTCCCTTCTGACTTTGACCTCTTAACATTCTTAGGTTCCTTTTGCCAGGAAGTCCTTTCTGATTCCTGTAGTTATTATTAATCATCCTCTCCCTTCTCAAAATGTGAATTCCTTGAGAGCAGGGAAAATTTTTTCCTTTTGTCTTTCTAGCACTTAGCACAGTGCCTTGCTGATCACATACACTTAATAAATATTTGTTGAGTATTAGGGGTTGAATATATTGCATTACTTTGTCATAGCTAATATATTCAGAACTTATAGGGTAGGATAATTAGTTAGTATACCATATGAGAATTCACATATCATATTACTTATACTAACAAAATGATGTTTGCTGTTTTGATTACCTAGTTATTTTTCTGATAATATAAATTTTTCATAAATTTGATTACTCACTTTACAGTGACCAGTTTGTTTCAGGGACATTCACGTATGCATGCACACACAAACACACACACACACACATACATACACACATGCTTCCAGTAATTAAATATTATTTCTCTTTTTTAAAAGATGGCTATTCTCTGGACTAGCATCAAAAAAGTTAATAAATTTAAAAAATTTAAATCTTTTAGTTTTTTACAAGGCAAATGGGGTTAAGTGGCTTGCCCAAGGCCACACGGCTAGGTAATTATTAAGTGTCTGAGGTCAGATTTGAACTCAGGTACTCCTGACTCCAGGGCTGGTTCTCTATCCACTACGCCATCTAGCTGCCCCCAAAATTTAAATCTTAAGTTAATATATCCCTATGAAGATAAAAATTAATTTTCTCATTTCTTTATAAAATCTAAGACTGAAAATGTTGTCATTTTCTGTTTCTGTTGTATTATTCTAAATTTGCTTTTGTTTACTCCTTTACAGCTTGCGAGGGAAGTGTTGGATGTTGCTGCAATGATGGTTAAACCAGGTGTAACTACTGAAGAAATAGATCATGCTGTCCATTTAGTAAGTTAGCTTTATTTTTATATTTTAAAGTTTGTCTTCTCTTTTCTAAATAAGATATAACATGAAAGTTATGATCTTTAAAATATTAGGGAACTGAATTGATTCAAAACAGGTTTTGAACATATTTTGGCAAGCACCTTAGTCCTAGTGTTAAATAAAGAATGCTGTAATTAATTGCAAAATAACAATCTCAAATCGAAATACAGTTATCTAGGGGCAGCTAGGTGGCGCAGTGAATAGAGCATGGGCCTTGGAGTCAGGAGTACCTGGGTTCAAATGTGACCTCAGACACTTAATAATTACCTAGCCGTGTGGCCTTGGGCAAGCCACTTAACCCCATTACCTTGAAAAATCTAAAAATCTGAAAAAAAAAAAGAAAACAAAAGAAATACAGCTATCTTTAAGATACACATGTGGCAGAAGAGAATTCTTTAGCTTAAGTACATTGCGGAAATTGCAAGTTTTTTTCCATTATTTAGCTTCATCTCTTGTATCATTATTATGTTGTAATCACTGAAAAGAGTCATTTTATTGTATTTCTTTTTTTTAAGATATAAGTTTATTTCTAGTTTTGAAATTTTAATTAAATAGAAGTTGGATGGGCAAGGTAACTTCTGAGTCATGCCTTGTATTTGAATGACCTTGAACCTCAGTTTCCTTATCTGTAAGATGAGAAAGTTGAACTTGGCCACTTCTAAGCTCAGCCTTTCTAGATTTAGAGAGCTATGATATTATTCTTAAAAGATGAGATTTCATATTTGTTATTTTTGTTATTTAAAATAATATAACTAGATTTTCATGGTGCTTGAAGTTTTGCGAAGTACTTTATAAATATGTCTTTTGATCTTCACTGTAATTTTGTGAGGTAGGTATGTTACCATTATCCCCATTTTATAGATGAGGCTGAGAAATTAGCTGATTTCCCAGGGTCACACAGTTGTATTTATCTAAAGTTAAGTAGATATATCAACACAGCTAATGCTTTTATATATCTAAACTTGGTAGACAGATCTTCCATCTGTATTAAATAATTAAGTGACTTAGTCTGACAATCTCACACTTTCAGAGAAATTTAGTTAAGTACATGTCAGGTATGATCTGATTGGCAGATACTGTAAATATTATTCTAGACTGAAAATTGCCATAGTGTGTTCTGTCTAATGATTTTGTTCCTTTTGATTCTGAAGATCTGAACTCATGGCATTAAAATAGATAGATGTTTTAATATTGCCTATATTTCCAGTATATTCTTCCTCTTCCACTTCCTCCCAGAACCAACTTATGGTAACAATTAACAAAGAAGCAAAAAAAAAAAATTAACAGAGAAGGAAAAAACTAACCAACAAATGGACTAACCTCAATTATATGTAAACTCCCACATCAATAGCTGTCCAGCTTACAAAGAAGCAGGAATGCACCCTTCTATCTCTTTTGGGATCCATCTTAATCAGTTACAATTTTGTAGCATTTGTTTTAGTTGTGTTGTTGTTTTTTATATTTCTGTTGTTGTCTCTTGATTGTTGTTTTTAGATTTGTTTTAGATTAGGTTATAAAAATCTCAAGATTCTCTGCTTTTTAAAATGTAAATTAGACTTTTATGGAATTTGAGTTTTAGTTGGTTTTTTCAATTTTTGATTTTTATTCTGGTTGTTCTTAATTTGACAAATGCTCTTTTCTGCATTTCACTTATTGATGTCCTTAGCTTACTCAAGTTCCAACTAAATTTTCATCTTTTATTGGAAACCTCCAATCCTTTTTAAACTAGTGTCTTCCTTCTGTTAATTATTTATTATTTCCTATTTATCCTATATGCAGCTTGATTTTTGTTTGTGGGTTTGCATGTTGTCTCCCCCTAGTGAGAGACTTGAGGGTAGAGTTTGGCTTTTGTCTTTTTTTGTATCCCCCCCCCCCATACTTGACACATTAATAAACATTTAATGATTTTCAAATGTCAGCAAACACCTCATATAACTTGGTAATATTCCTTTACATTAGTGATAGAATTTGTTTAGGCATTCCTCACTCCAGGAGCATTTACTTGATTTTCCTACTGTTGCTATAAATATTTTGTTATGTGGGGGGTGGGAGTAGAGGTGGGTCTTTCTTTTTAATTGACCTCTTTGTGGTATGAACCTAGCAGTGTGATTTCTGAGTTTTGAAACATAATTCCAGATTTCCAGAATGGTTAGAGTATGAATACTTGATCCCATAATGTCTTCTGTTATCAGTCTAGGCAACTTGCAAGATTAGAAAGATGTCACAGACTAGTGGAAAGACTTATTTCAAATCCCAGATTTTCCATTTTCTGCCTATATGACATAGGGCAAGTCACTGAACCTTTCTGGGCTTCAGTTTCCTAATCTGAAATGGAGGTTTTGAACTATTACTCTCTTCCAGCTTTAAATCTGGGATCTTAGGAATTTAAGAGGGAGCTGAAGGCTTAAAAGAATTGGAATAATGGCAGTTGCCTTGAACTTTTTTTATGTAGTATGACTGAATAATTACTGATTATGTCTTTTTTTCACATTCTAAATTATTTTTCTTTCATATATTTTTAAATGTTATAGGCTTGCATTGCAAGAAATTGCTATCCTTCTCCATTGAATTATTATAATTTTCCTAAGTCATGTTGTACTTCAGTGAATGAAGTGATCTGCCATGGAATTCCAGACAGGAGACCCTTGCAAGATGGTGATATTGTTAATGGTAGGAAATAAAAAAAATTATGACTTCTCCACAGGGAAAATCCCTGAAGCAAAAATGAGGTCTTACGAGGAGGGGAATGGGCATGCTGGTGTGAAATATTACAGATGGAAGTTTTTTCCCTGACTTCTCTTGATCCTTAGCTTTAATGCTGTTCCATTTTTTTTAAAAGTGTGTGTGGGGGGTAAAGGTAACTCCTTTTAGAAATGTTTTTGTGATGGTTTCTTACATGTTGCTTGCATGTTTATTTTCATGAAATCCTTGTTATTTAATGAATTCATGATTCATGACTAAATATTCTTGACATTTTGTTTTTGAGTTCCTAATGATACTTTTACATTCCTTATTCTTAAACTATAACCTCAGTCATAGCAACCCAAAGGAAAACAAATGATCATGCAATGCCAAAAAGAGGGAAAGGTTTTATTAAACAGTGCAGGAAAAGGTAGCATCCTGCATCTGTCCATCAGTACTTTTAGAACATATTCCCCCATGTTTGGCGCAAAGCAGAGTTGGAGGGAGAGGGTAAAAGGGCATAGATATTTTAGTCACTTTCTAAATTTCTAGAATGATCAGATCATGGCTCTTTAAAGCTTCCTATATCTTGATATATGTTGAGCTAGAGAGATAACATTAATATTACGGTGTGGTTCTTATCTTTTAGCCTAAATTTTTTTCATTTTTTTTTCCATTCCTAACTAGTTCACATGTGAGAAAAACTTGCATTGTATCAATGAACATTTTTCTCACATGTGAACTAGTGGTGTTGTACCTAAATTAGTTCAACTAGATTCACGTTTTCTTTTTACACTTTATACTGTTGCTTTAGGACAACGAATTTTATACTAGATGACTTTCAACTTCATTATTAATTTGGAATATATAGAAGTTTTCCCCTTTTCCATCAGGGATCTTTGTCACTAAAGCAAAGCTCTAGCTCTAGGAGAACAGATGGATTATGTTTAACCTGTGGGGTTTTTCTTCTTAGTGGATATCACTATCTATCGAAATGGTTATCATGGGGACCTGAATGAAACATTTTTTGTTGGAGAAGTGGATGAGAGTGCAAGAAAGCTGGTTCAGACAACTTATGAGTGTCTCATGCAAGCAATTGATGCAGGTGAGGCCTGGTGGCAGGGACAGCTGATGACAAGAACTGTAACTTGACTCTTTTCTTGCTCTAACATTCTTGATCTATAGTCTCTGCTTGGAATGCATGTTATGGAGAGCTCTTTCCTTTGTTTTTGTTTGTTTGTTTTTACAAGGCAGTGGGGTTAAGTGACTTTCCCAAGGTCACACACAGCTGGGTAATTATTAATTGTCTGTGGCAGAATTTGAATTCAGTTCCTCTTGACTCCATGGCCAGTGCTCTATCCACTGTGCCACCTAGCTAGCCTTTGAGCTCTTTCCTTTGTAAGCCAGCTTGCGCACCCCCCCCCCCCCCCCCATTTTTTGGACACCTATTCCTTGCTCAGAATACCATCTCTGACTTGGACCTCATCCTTCTATGTAAAGAAGCACATGATCCTTCTAATTCCTCTTTCCTAAAAGAACACTTGAAAAATTTGGAGTTAGCCTTCATGTTCTATCCAAGTCTTCAAGTTGAACTAGCCTAAATTTCTCAACAATTTGCACCCTTTTAGAACAAGGCAGAAAAAAATACTGCCATTTCACAGTGCTCAGTGAAACCAAAGAACCTCTTAGATAGTAAAAAAAAAATCCTCATTCGTACTAGATTTGCACATGTTCTTCACTGTGTAGTCTTTAAAGAGTTGCTTGGGACACTTAGAGCATAAATTGCTTCACTGGTCACATAACCAGTGTATTTCAGAAATGGACTGGAATCCAGGTCCTTCTCAGCCTCTGACATCATTAGCTATCCACTACTGACAATTGACACTAATATATTTACATGCTGAAGTCTTCTTCAGAACAAAGAAGATTGGTAGCAATCCTACTGATAGAACATTGTTTCCAATCCAGGAAACTAATTGTCTGTTTTGTGTGGGCCCACCCAGGTGGTACAATGGATAGACCTGCCTGAGTTTAAACCTCTCAGACTCTTACTAGCTGTGTGACCCTGGGCAAGTCACTTAATCCTGTTCGCCTCATCTATCAAATGAACTGGAATGTCTTTGCCAAGAAAACCTCAAATGGAGATCACAGAGTCAGACACAACTGAAAAACAACTGAACAGCCACAAAATTGTTATACTAGAAGAAAGGATAATTATGAATAATTTAGAGCAGCACAGGAAGTCTTAAGAATTGATGCAAAGTACAGGGAGCACAGACAGGAAAACATCTACAATGATTATAATGATGTAAATGAGGACACAAAGGAATGTTATGTGATTTTAATAACTTAGCTTGTCCCTGAAGAGGTGAGAGAATGCACCTCCTTTATTTCTTTACAAAAATTGGGGATTGTGTGGGCAAAATATTGCAATGAATTGCCATGTTGATTAATTTCTTTTTTCTTTTTCTTTTTTATAAGGGATGACATTAGAAAAGGGGAGGACTGAGGAATTTGGATATGAAATGAAAATAATATTAAAAACAATAGAGCAATAATTTTTTAAGGGAGCTTAATAGACAATTTGATTTTTAATATTCTATTTTCTACCTTCTGCATTGTAAAATAGAACCCCCTCCCTCCCAACCTCAAGGGTTCTTTGAGGTCAAAACTTTTCATAATGCTAAGATTTTTTTCATTTCCAGTATGATAAATAAGACTAGATACATTCTACATAGACGAGCTCTTTGCAGGAGGTCTGAATAATTTTTAATAGTACAAGAGTATAAAAAGATCATGAGAACAAAAAGCTTAAGAATCTTTGATGGTAAAGCATTTGCTGTTGATGAAAGGACTGAAAAAGAACCTCCTTCAGGATGGCTGAGGGGACCAGGAGGGGCTCTGACAGCTTCCTGGACTTTCTTAGGACCCAGGCAGTCTGCTCCTGCTCACTGAAAAGAAGAGGGGCCTGTCCTTTTGAATCTCATGTGTGCTGCTTGTTGTGAGTGTTTTCTTAGTGAAATGTCATTTCTTTTACAGTGAAACCTGGAGTTCGATACAGAGAGCTGGGGAACATTATTCAGAAGCATGCTCAAGCAAATGGTTTTTCAGTTGTTCGAAGCTACTGCGGCCATGGAATCCATAAGCTTTTCCATACGGCCCCCAATGTCCCACATTATGCCAGTGAGTACCACCTGTGAGCTTGAGAGGTTGGCTGTTGAGACAACAGATTTTGAATGGCTATCATGTATCGATGAATGAATGAATGCATTCATTAATAATTTATTGTGAACCAAACCCTTAGCTAAGTACCAAGGTTACAAATAAAACTCCCAAGGAGCTTTCCAGTTCCTGGTTGGGATGAAAGTTACTAGTTGACTATGTAGACTGGAACTTAGAATAACTCATGTTCTTACTATTTATGGTCAGAGACAAGAAGTCTTTGCACACAAGCTGCAGTGGTTCATTGGTGCTTATTTCTTCTCAAGCATGCAGCATGAGTTGGTAACTCTTTTCTTTGGGCACATTAACCGTAAACTGCACAGTTCTTATACACATTTGGGACCAGGACAATCCTTTTCTTTGAAATTCAAGTGTTCAGAGTCAATCTGGTTCATAGACAGTCTTTAGCTTTAATAGGGATGAGCCTCTTGAAATTTAGCAAGGCTGTTCCTCAGGTGTCAGGCAGGCAAGGACATTGTTGAGCCCAAGATCTCCAACTTTTGTTGTCCAACCATTTTTGCTTTATTCCCTGGAATAAAATTTATAGAAATGAGTGTACCTTGTAAGTACAGAGTGGATGAAAAGTGAGCTTAAAGTAACTAAGAAAGTCACCTTAGAATTGTGCTTGCCTTTGAGCAGATGTCCATATCAACCTTCCCCCTTGGGGCAAGCTCAAGAACTTTGGTGAAGTGCTGAAGCGTCTGAGGCTATAGAAGAGGGGGGCAGGGCACCTGTGGTTGTGGCTTTTGTTTTGGTTTTGGGTTTTTTTGCAAGGCAATGGGGTTAAGTGACCTGCCCAAGTTCACACAGCTAGTAATTATTAAGTGTCTGAGGCTGGATTTGAACTCAGGTCCTCCTGACTCCAGGGTCGGTGCTCTATCCCCTGAGCCACCTAGCTGCCCAGTAGTGTCTTTGATATCTCCAGTGTTGACCAACTGAGTTTCTCCAGGTGAATTGGTGCAAGTGTTGATGGATGGTGTGAAGTTACTCATTGAGATGGAGAAGGTGTGGGCCAGGCTCAGTCCATCAGTGATCTCTTGCCAGCCCAGAAATGAACAGTTGCTCCTCCTGAATTCTGCCTTTCTATCCTTCCTGCTTCTGTGCCCTGGGAGGAATATGGATGCAGTCTACCGATCATGCTTCAGAGAAATCTTCCTTCCATCCTTTAGTATTTGAGTTTCATGTTGGATGGTTGAGATGTTGCTGAATGCTGAAATAATGAACTGTTGTTTTGACTTGAAAAAAGAAATTGTACTTACAGGGAGCTAAAGGACCAGGAAAGATCTCCTGGAGAATATGGTGAATCTAGGTATTAGGAGAGTTGGAGGCTGGGAAGGAGAGTGTTCCAGTGTGGGTCTGGATTATAGAATACCTGGAAGGAAGTAGAAGAAGGCTGGGAAGGTAGGAAAAGGTTAGAAAAAGCTTTCAATGCAAGTGAGAAGTTTGGTTTATGTGGATTATGTGAGTTTCTTAGTTGTGGATGCAGGCACACATTTGAGGAAAATCATCTTAACATCAAATAGAAGGTGTTTGGAGTGAGTAGAGACTGGAGGCAGGATGATTAAATCAACAGCTCCTGCAGTCTTCCAGACAAAAGGTGAGGAAGACTGTGTGAATAGAGAGGACAGGGAGTGTGACAGAAGACAGCCTGGCACGGCTGTCTGGAGGTGTTGGGTGAGTGAGAAAGAAAGGAGTCCAAGCCTTGGCATTTGGAAGTCTGTAGTAATAGGGAACTTTGGGAGAGGGGGAAAGGAATAAGTTCTGTTTGGGACCCAGTAATGGTGTTTCTACAGTGCCTGCTGTGTGCTGTGGAGGTTGACTCTGTTGTGAGCCGTCTTACAGTTGAGGAAATGGAGACAAAAGGTGAAATCATTTGCCTAAGGTCACACACCTAGAAAATGTCTAAGGCCAGATTGAAATAGCTTTTCTTGACTCCAGACCAGTGCACTATTCACTGAACCATCTAGTTGTCTCACAGGTTGAGTTTGAGATGCCTCTGAATAATGACATTTGAAATGACCAAAAGGCTGTTGTTGGCAGTATTCAACAAGAAGTAGGAGGAGAGACTAGTGCTGGATAAATAGATGTGTGAGAATCAATCATGATAATGGAACTCAAGGTTGCTGATGTAGTCACCAAAGGAGAGTGGACCTAGGACAGAGCCTTTGGAGTCACCTTGGACCTGATACAAATGAAAATCCAACAAAGCAAATAGAACAGCCATCCAGGAGGAGAACAAAGATCACAAAAACTACTAGAGAGGTGTGGGGGGGTGGGGAATAGATGTTTAACACTAGCGAAATCAAGGATGAGCATCTAGAAAGAGCATTTTTGGCAATTAAGAGAGATTTCAGTTATTGAAATCAGCACAGCAGCAGATGGTTCAGAAGAGAAGAAATAATGGAACTTTGGCACTATTATAGGCAACAAGGGAAGCACCAGTAGATGGGAAGTAAAGTTTTAAGAGACTAGAGACAATGGTTGGTTCAGTCTGCTGTGGAAGATGGAACAGGAAGGTCTTGGCAAGGACAAGGTACTGACTCATGATTAGAGACATGTGTGAAGACAGAAAAGAAAATAGGGAGCCCATGACCTGTTTTTTCAGTTTAGTATGAGGCCGGGTCTTCAACCCAGCGTGTGGAGTAAATTATGACAGACCTGAGGGGGGAAATAAGGCTAGGAACAGTTGCCGTTGTGAGTCGAATAGTGGATTTATAGGGAGAGTGGTATCACTTTACTACAGTGAGGGTAGAGTTGAGCTTAACTGGAAGAAATGTGTAATGAACCTAGTTCCTTGATTTTTCAGTAGCAGATGAATTGAGTAAGAGGGAAAGAGGAAAAGGATTTAATCCAGGGTTGAGGTTTTGGCAAGGTGTGATTTGTGTATGAGGAACTCTAGATTGTGTGATAAAACTGAATTGTGGAAACCTCCCAGGAAGAGAGGATGGTTGTGGGGAAAGAGTCTAAAAGTTGAAATGCATTATTCTCACTACCCCCCCCCCCCCCACAGATCAGTGAGTTAGGGTTTAGAAATGGGGGTACTTCCAGGATTTGAAAGGGTGGCCAGAGAAACAGCAGGAGGAGATGAAGTTAAAGAGGTCCTGGTGTGAGGATACCAGAGGTGGGTATTGTTGGGGTGGGGTTGAGGGGAATGGGAGCAGACAGAGTAGACTTAAGGAAAAGATTTATCTTCTCCATGTTCAGTATCACAGGGATGGGGTTAGTAGGAAGAAGTCAGACTTGTGAACCAGGCAGAGTCATAGTGAGGTCCTCTGTCAGACCTGCCATATTGCTGAGACTTCTCTGTCTTCAGGAAGCCCACCTGATGGTAGGTGAGAATGTCTAGCAAGGAACCTGGAGATGATTTCTCCTTTCCTTTCCTTTCCCTCTCAGTCCTACTCCTACCTCCAGCAGGGCCTGGCCTTCATTGTACTTTCTGTCAGGAGACCTGAAGCCTGGCAGAGAAGCAAGAGCTTTGATTCCTAGGGTTTTGGTTTTCTTAGAAGTGAGGACCATTTGTGAGGTTTACCATAACAAAACATCAGCCAGCTTCTCCCATTTCTAGGAGTTTTTCTAGGATGCAACAGGAGTTTTCAGTAGCTAACAGTGACTAATTCTTAAAGATATGACCCTAGAAAGAAAGTGGTACACTTAAGAGGAAGTGCTTCTCTGCTAACGGCTCCTAGGCCATTCCTTACCTTAAGAAGAACAGGGATGCTTGCAGTGTACATGATTTCTCCTGGGACTCCTACAGCATCCTCCAGTGTTCTCTCCATTTTTAGCCATACCTAGGTGAATGAATTCCCTCTATCAATGGAGATTAGCATGTTCTCTACAAACTTCATATTCTTAAGATTAGCCTGGGACCTGCCTCCTTTGGTCCTTAAGCACTGCCTCTTCTGATTTTTTACCTTCCTAGACCTGATGTTTCTGTGAAGGGGAAATGAATGATCCTTGGAATGTAGAAAATTAGGTATAATATGTTTCTCCATTGAGCCTTTCTCTGCTCTGTTGAAGTCGGCGGGGGGGAGGTAAGAAGAATAATACTATCTTATTTGGATGAGCATTTGAAGGTTTTTTCAAAGGGTTTTTACATGCTTTTTTACATACTTGAAAACTAGAAAGTTGAAAAATTGAAGTTCAAAGACTTGCCCAAGGTCACAGTAAGGGAATAGTAGTACCAAACCTGGAACCTGGGTTACTTGACTTGTTAATCTTTGTTTACTGCTGCCATATTTTCTACTTTGCTACTTCCTAGGCTGACTACCCAACAATTTCTCCCCCCCCCCCCCACACACACTTTGTATACAAAGTTCAACATGTTACTTTCAGAATGTCCTGGAATTTCTTGTTTATTTACAAAACCAAAAGAAACTACTTGTAAAAACCCCAAAAACCCAGTCTTATTTAGAGTAATGTTAATTTGCCACTGAAATAAAAAATGAAATTCTTAGGAAAATTCTCATGATAGCTGGAAAGCAGTAGATGAAATCATTGCTTTATCATTGGGAGTTGTAAAGAAATATGACTTGCTTCTCTCTCTGAATAAAAGCTACTTTAATATACGTTTATTTTTTTTCCAATTATAAGTAATGATAATTTTCAATATTTTTTGTCATTTTCTTCCTTCCCTTTTCCCACCCTGAGGTAGCAGGTAGTCTGATATGGGTTATACATGTACAATTTTGTTACACAGTTTTCCATTAGTCACACTGTGAAAGAGGAATCAGAACAAAAGGGAAAAACCACAAGGAAAAATCAAAAATAAATTTTAAAAAAGTGAAAATAGAATGCTTTGATTTACACTCAGATTCCATAGTTTTTTTCCTCTGGATGTGTATGACATTTTCCTTTACAAGTCTTTTAGAATTGTTTTTGATTGGGGCAGCTAGGTGGCACAGTGCATTGAGTCAGGAGTACCTGAGTTCAAATCCAGCCTCAGACACTTAATAATTACCTGGCTGTGTGGCCTTGGGCAAGCCACTGAACCCCATTTGCTTTGCAAACACCTTAAAAAAAAGAGAGAGTTGTTTTTGATTGTTTTTCTGAGAAGAGGTAAGTCTGTCATAGTTGCTTATCAGACAATGTTAATGTGTACAGTGTTCTCGTTCTACTCACTTCACTCAGCATCAGTTCATCTAAGTGGTTACAGCTTTTTCTGAAATCTGTGTGTTCATCATTTCTTACAGAACAATAGTATTCCAATTTATTAACATCTGTTTCCTGTAAGTGTATTACACAGATATGAGAAGTAGTTGTTGTTCCCATAATTCACACTTGAGCACCCGAGGTTTCACAAGAATGAGCAGTGGTACTATTTTTCCCCTAGGAGAAGCTATGCTTTTGCATATCTGAAACAAAGCCAAAGAATCCTTTGCCATTTTGGAAGATGCAGTTTTAAGAAGTGAAATATATTTGAAAAAAAAATCATATCTGAAAAATGGAATGGAACGTTTGCTTAAGAATCATTGATATATGGGGCAGCTAGGTGGTGCAGTGGATGGAGGTCCAGTCCAGAGTCAGGAGGACCTGAGTACAAATCTTGTCTCAGACATACTTAATACTTAATTAGCTATGTGACCTTGGGCAAGCCACTTTCCCCATTGCCTTGCCACACCCCCCCAAAAAAAGAAAGAATAAGTGATATAAATATTTATTGTTAATTCCCCTCTCCAGTTATCTACATCATAAGCTAAGGCCTGAACAGGGCTCTTGGGGGGGGGGGGTGTAAAAGAAGGGAAATGATGCATCTTGAGATTTGTTCATTTGTGTTTTCTATTTTTATTTCAGAAAATAAAGCAGTTGGAGTCATGAAGCCCGGTCATGTATTTACAATTGAACCTATGATCTGTGAAGGTGAGAATTAACAAAATACAATAGTTCTCAATTAGAGGACAGCTCTATGATTAGTAAATTGCAACCAAGTTTCCTCCAGTCTCTTTCTTTGCTTTGAATTTTTGTCCTCCACTTTGACCCTCACTTTTCAGCTTTATTTAGAAAAACAAAAGTTGAAGATTTGGTTAGAAAATAGTCACTGGTTACATGTTAGCATCAAAAGATGGGAGAATATATTTCTAATGAAGTGACCTCAAGAATTGCTAGAATTCAGGCCTGTTCACATTCATTAAGAGACTACTCAGCCGTTGGCAAGAATACTCATGGAATAATTTTGTGTAGATTGATGCACATTGAAGGGCATCCAGCAAGACTTGGCATGGATCTGGGCAGAATTCAGAGACGTATCATCAGCAGTGCTTTGACTGCATTAAATGAGGAACTCTCACTCCTTCCTTATTCTGTGGCTGTCTCGTTTGATTGTTCTTGTTTTGTAATTCTTTGGGGAGTTCTTTAGGATCCTAGGGACTGACAGGAGAGGCTCTTGCTACAATTTTTCCCCCTAACTTGAAGACTAGCCAGGAAAATTGGAAAATAGGAGTCATTTTCCCCTTATTTAAAAGTGTTGGTATAGTACTAGAAGACACTTGACCAACCTGAGGCTTTTTAATTACCAGCTTTAAAGCCAGTTCTCTATTTTGTGATGATAGATTTTCTTAGGATATTTACTCCAATAAAAGTTAAGTATGTATGTTAAATAGAGTATAGAGTAATTCATAAAGTCTTTAGGGAGTGAATACTTTGCTTGGATACATTCCCTGGGGCTTCACAAAAGCTGTTTACCTAGAAAAAGGAAAGAATAATCTTCATCAAATATTCCTAAAATGCCTAGTCCAAGGTACAGTCATTCAAATGGAACATCACTCTAATAATGGAAAGGCCATGCGGGGATTATTTAGAGTACACATACAGCCTGGGGTCAGCAAATGGGAGGTTTGAGATCCTAGCTGAAGTGCCCGCCCCCCCCCCCCCCCCCCCCCCAATCCATCTATGGGGAATGGAACTGGCACATTGCCTTTGTTTATAAGGTGTACTTAGTAATTCACAAGAGTGATCGCACAACTTCATTAGAACCCCAAGTATTCAGAATTCAAGGGCTTATAGTCATAGAGGTATTCTTGGATAAGTAGTCAAGCACTCAGAGCTTTTTGTTTATTATTTTGTATATTCTATTTCATTTTAATAGTAAAGGTAAATATTTTTCAAATATTTTTATGAAAAAGTTATTAATTTGAATAAATCAGCTGTTCAATCATTTAGATGTTTATCAAAGCTTGAATTATTTTATTTTCTCTTATGCCTCTTTGTATTTTTTTATTTTTTTAGTTTTTTTGCAAGGCAATGGGGTAAAGTGGCTTGCCCAAGGCCACATGGCTAGGTAATTATTAAGTGTCTGAGGTCGGATTTGAACTCAGGTACTCTTGACTCCAGGGCCAGTGCTCTATTCAGTGTGCCACCTAGCCACCCCTGTATTTTCTTTTGAACCTGAAATTGAGGTTTAATAGAAATATATTATTTCATCTTTTTCTTGGATTTTTTAAAATTTATTTTTATTAAAGATATTATTTGAGGGGCAGCTAGGTGGCCTTTGGCAAGCTACTTGACCCCATTTGCCTTGCAAAAACCTAAAAAAAAGATTATTTAAATTTTACAATTTTCCTCCCAATCTTACTTCCCTCCCCCACCCCCAGCCACCACTGAAAGCACTCTGTCAGTCTTTACTTTGTTTCCATGTTGTACATTGATCCAAATTGAGTGTGATGAGAGAGTTTATTGGATTTTTAATCTTTGTGAAGCCTCGAAATATTCCACCTGAAATTTGTCATAATGAATAATGTATCAAATTTTCTTAAATACTTAATTTCTATAAAGGAAATTACTTTATAAATACAGATTATTGTACCAGATACCTATTGCTGCAGTTGTATCCCTTCCATTCTCCTTCATTGCCTTTATTTACCTCTTTCTGTTGGTTCTTCTCAAGCTATTTTTCCTGCTCTTTTTTGCTTTATTTTTAATTTATTTTTCTCTATTTATTCTTACCCATTTCATTTTTCATCTTCTTTTCCCTAGCTTTCTTTTCTCTTTTCTGTATTTGCCAGTCAGCTGTCTTCTCTTCCTTGTCTCATATGACTTCTCTCCTCTCTTCCTAGTCTCATATGACTTCTCTCCTCTCTTCCTAATTGTCTCTCCCTCCCTTTAATTTAGTAGCAGAAAAACCAAATGTAGGTATCAGGATGCAAGCAATAATAATAAATAATAATATAATTTAAGAAAACTATTCAGAATTTCTGAATACAGATGGGAAAACATTTGAAAGATTACACAAATTACAATGAGGAAAAATCAAAAAAGAACCCTATACTAAACTCAGGTAAAAGTTCAGTAAATGTTTTCATTTTATCCAACACACCCTTGGAGAATTATTGTTCTAAAATCATTTAATCAATCTTACAACATTCCTTGAAACAGTTCTCCCCTTTCAGCTAGTCAAAGGTGAACTGAGGAGATACTTCCCTAAATTGAATGAATCATAGACTTTTTTTCTGCTCTCAGTCTGATCATTTCCCTAAATCCCTGAGACAGTGAGGGGGAAAAAAACTGATTTCTCTTAAGTGGATCGATCTAGAGTCTCTTGGTCACCTCCCTAAATCTGTCAAAAGGGAGAATAGTTCCTTCCAGCATTTCACCCAATATATCTCATGGCGCATCATTTGGGGGGAAAAAAAGGTGGGGAAATCCAGCAAAGGATATTATTTTGGAATTGATAGTTAAATAAAATTGATAAGGATTTCTCAGCCAGGTGAGACCATGTATCTTAAAAATATTATCCTAGGTGGTTCAGTGGATAGAGCGCTGGCCCTGGAGTCAGGAGAACCCGAGTTCAAATCCGGGCTCAGACACTTAATAATTACCTAGCTGTGTGGCCTTGAGCAAGCCACTTCACCCCATTGCCTTGCAAAATCCTTTAAAAAAATATTATCCTAAAATTATTGTGTAACTTCTAGGCTAAGGGGGGGGGGACACAACTCAGCATGATTTCACAGTAGTATTTGGGGAGTTGTTTGCATATTTAGAAAATTTTTACTTGCCAAGTTATGAATATTTCTTGCATGTTTTTCAACTTGCGGTGCATTTTATGCTTTTTAAGGTGGATGGCAAGATGAAACCTGGCCAGATGGCTGGACTGCTGTGACTAGAGACGGGAAGCGCTCTGCTCAGTTTGAGCACACCTTGCTGGTTACGGACACTGGCTGTGAAATCTTAACCCGACCACTAGATGGTGTACGTCCTCACTTCATGTCCCAGTTTTAAGTTTTTCTGCGGAAGATGCCGCAAAATAATCTGTTGACTGTACGATGCATTTTATTGAGAGTACAGAATAGAGGAGGGTATTTTGTCATTTGTTTTCATTGTCTTTAGCTAAGAGAAGAGTACAGCATTGGATGTGTGTACCGTCAAGAACTTGTTGTGGGTCTGAAAAAGCAGTGAAAAATAAAAAAAAATGTTCTGTACTTTCTTTCCCAATACCCTTCATTCCCTGCTTCCTCATTTGCTTTCTAGACATTTTCCCTTCAGTCGGCTTCTAGTTGCTTTGGTCTCTGCTGGGACAGGCCACTCAGTGCCAGCTGCTTTCCAACTGGTTTTGTTTGTAAATGAGAATTCTTGAATCAGCCAAATTTTTTGCACCAGATTTAAAAAAAAGATATATATGTGTACATATATGTATGTGTGTATTTGTGTGTGTGTATATATGTGTACATATATATTAAAATTTCAGAGAGTCATAATTGCTTGTCAACCCTTTAGACTTTGATTCTGGTCTAAAGGTTACATAGGATAGGATGTGATAAGGAATGGACCTACTGTCTGTAATATGATGTAATTCTCAATTAGGGAATTCCTGTTTTATTTTTGTCTCCCATTTTGCTTTTCCTCATGTTCTGTAGCTCTTGTTGCAACTGTGCTTGAGGAAATCCTAAATCCATAAGACTTACTTCCCAGCCTAGACTCTTAGACATACCAGTGGGGTCATGCAACAAGTCCACTTTAGAAAAAGTCACCGGCCATTTCTCTGCTTGTGACAGAGCTCCCTGTTTACTAAGGGGCCCAACGGATGAATACAATACACTGCTGTTTCACACCTTTCTTATTTTGAGATTTAAACCAAAAATTTTTCTCCCCTTTGTTTTATTTATTGAGCCAACTTAGGGACTATCATAGGGTGCAGATTACCCTGGGAGAAAAGATGTGAAAAGACAATCTCTTACATATACCCAGTTTGTATGAGGAGGAAAAATGAAATGCTGGTTGGATGTCTGATATAAAATTGAATGCACCTCATATTAGTATGGAACAAACCACTATAACCCCCTCAGGGTCTTGAGATTGTCCTTAGCAGTGAGGGTGACTCTTTTCCCCATACCTCTGGCAATGCACTCCAAGTGGGAAACAGATGCTCCCCTTGGGTTAGATAGGTTACTGGATTGGAACCTTTGCCATGGGGGGAGGCAGGGATCCTAGTAAACTATTGTTGCCCCTTAAGCTGTAAGACTGATCTCAGTTACTGCTTTAGACCTGGTATTTCTATTCTTCTAAATTCTGGAGGCCTGCCCCCACTAAATAAAGTTGATGAAGTCATAGCAAAACATAAAATCATGGTGTCTGATGGTATACATTGTTTTTTTTGGGGGGGGGTCTGATGACTACTTGTCTTGTAATTGGCACCACTGAAACAATTAGCCATGTAGGAAAGTATCATCTTTTCCAGAGTACCTCAGACCTTTATTCGAAAATTTTGATTGCAGTTTCTTAACCTTAGTGTTTTTATGATTCAATAAAATGTCCTGTTGGTAGGTGGGTTTTGAGAAGGTTGAGAGTAGAACATATGGTGAAAATTTTTATTACATCAAGTGCAATACGATTGAAAGTAATGTATAACATAAATGGTCATACCATGTTTGCCTAGGGATTATGAAAAGGAAGAAAAATGTAGTGATGATGCTGACATGATTATCTGTTTTGTTCTGGTTGTTTGGCAAAGGGGGAAGCTATTTTTTCCAGTCTAAATAAAATCAATAGCATTGTTAAGGAACAAAATACTTCGTGGCTGTAAATCCCACATTTGGGATATTACTAACTTTCTTAAGAATGCAGAATCTTGGAGGAAGGAAGTGGTAGTTTTAGTGTTAATTTTTATTGAGAGCTTTTATATCACCTTCATTTTTCAATTTCCCTTTCTTTTCCCTCACCAAGAGAATATAGCTTGTTTTTAAATATAGTTCTAGTCAGAGGAAACTGCATGCAATTGAGAAAACAAATTTCCCATGGCAAATCATTAAGGATTTCATTCATTTTGATGAGTTCATATACCTCTGGTGAAAGACTTGGGCCTTTGCCTCTCTTTATATCCCTATGCTTTTATTCACATTGTCATGATTTTTCCTTATTCTTTTTTTTAGTCTCTTTGTAAGGGCTTATATATTGCAAACAACCATAAGAATGCTGTTCACCAATATCACAGTGATTTGCAAAGCAAGATTTCCTCTAATGATCTCCTTTAATTTTTCCTAAGGTTCTTATTTTAAAATGTGTCTTATTAATTCACTGAGCACTCAGAAGTGGACCTTTAGTTTTAACTGGCTTTGGTTAGTTGGAAAGTTTTAGTCTTTGAAGAAAATATACCTCCCTTGGAGCCACAAATCTGGCTACTCAGAAAATTCCTTCATTGATTGTGAAGCCACAATACCTTTTGAGGGAAAATGTATTGTAGGAGTTCTAAACCTTTGATAGTCATTATCCTGTTGACTTTCTGGTGAGACTTATGGAGTTATATGTATTATTCCTTACCTTCATAATTAGAGGCAGTGTTAAGTTTTGGTTTAAGTCTACTGAAAATAAAGTTGTAGTTTTTCCTCCAGTTCAGAGACCCCCCCCCCCCCCCCAATTGACTCCGGACCAAGAGGCCCTGCCTTTAGATATTTGGGAAAAAATTTGGCACTTTTTGAGAAAAGGTGTCATGATATATATCAGAATTTACCTGATGGGTTAGGAAAAGATTGGAGACCATCCAGATTTGCTGCCTTCTTTGTCTTTCCACAAGAGTGGAAGGCAACATCTGGACTTTCAACTCTTGGAACACCAGGAATAATGTACCAGTACTCAACTGTTTGTGCTTTCAGAATGAACTCTCCTATCCCATCACTTCTGAGGAAGGCATATCTTTTCATACCTAGAACTTTGCTGTTAAGTCTAGCTGAATTGTGTTTGAACTCTTTGAGGGGCAAGGAACTCTTGGCTGCTGTGGTTTCAGCTGCTCAACCTCTGTGACCCCACCTCACCTTTCAAGAGGGGCAATTAAGATTTTGCCAGAAGAAAACTGGAATACCTTGTAAGGGTCTGTCTCTACACTCCCTCATATCCTTGTGATATACTTATTGGTCTATTGTCTTTTAAAAGTGACCTACCAGGCTCTCCTGATATTCTGATATATTGTTAATTTGGAGGGACTACAAGTAAGCAATAGAACTATTGGTATGTGGTAATTTTATGAATATTTCTGAAAAATGCAATGTGTGTGCTAACTTATCATTACTATGTTGTTTTTCTGAAATGTGCCAAAAACCATCCCAAAGAGTGCTTCTTAGTGATATTTTCTCCATAGGTCTTTGTGGTTTCATAGCATTTTAATAAGTGGTGATTACAAACTGGCTTCAAAATATATTTTAAACATTTTAGTTGAAGGAAAACTGAGCATTTCTGAAATGAACTACTGAGATATCAACAAACCTAGAAAACAAGGGAAGGAGGTCATTTAACTTAGAATTTATAGTAGTACTTAGAATAGTACTCTAAATTTTCTCTTTTTGGTTTGTTTTTGGACAACTTAAAAATCCTCTTTACTGCAGTTATTATAAAAAAATTTTAAATTATTCCAAAGTGGTCTGTCTTTTAGAAACAAACAGCATGGTGTAGAAGTGGAATTAGGCATCAAATATGTGGGTTCTGATTAGCCATGCCAACTTAGCTTCTATGCCTCAGTCTCCTTATTTCAGGAATGAATGGAAGGGATTGACTAGATCAAAGATGTCCAGTAGGTGGTCAAGAGCTGCCAGATTAAAGTGGAATTGAAAATAAATAACAAAATAAAATAGAATAGGGCATACATGGTGTTGAATATGTGTTTTCTAAGTCATTGTGGTACCAGAATAGATCATTATGGTTTATGGGTTTGGCATCACTGATCGAGATGATCTCTAAAGTCTTTTAAGTTCTATCATTCTGGTAGTTTCAGCAAATCTTAAGATGTCATTTAGATTAGAAACCATGACTTGGTTTTAGTTTAGTGGGATCTTAATGTGAAATTTTTATCATGGTGTGTACCATCTGTTATGGTGTCAAAATTGCCTTTTATGTTTTTCTGCCTCTCCCTTTGCTATATAAAATGTGTCCTTGATTGGAAGAGTATTTGGTGGTTGTTTGAAGTTAATTTCACTTAATTATCTGACATTAATGCCGGTTTTCTTATGAAGACTTTTTCTGCAAGAAATATCATTTTTAACCAAACTCAGTTCTCCTTTATGAGCACATAGCAAATAATGCCCACCGCTATTTTGGCATAACATTTAAATTTTGATTTTTTTTACTCTTTGAAGATTTTGTAATATTACAACCATGACCCTTAATTTCTTTCTGCTTAAGTGGTAAGGAGAATACTTTCATAAGTAAGTATCTAAAACTGGGTCTTTCCGTTTCTCCATGAACTAGTATTGACTGTGACTGAAATTGATAGATGTTTAATCCTAGAATTAATAAACATCTTTGGTTATGACCTTTTCATCCCTGAGACATCATTGAAATGCAAAAGTACTAAATTTGTAACACAAGAACGTCCTTGAGACCTTCTTGGTAAAATTGTCTCAGTCTCTATTCCAATTATACATTTCCTTAATTAGTATCATTTGTTACTATGATATTAAAATGACAGATGTTTTCAAACTTGATTTTGTGATGTTCGCCTGGTTTAATTCATTTATGTGCTCATCTATGCATTAGACAATTTTTACTAGGCTTGGTTTTTTTCTTTTTTTGTTGCTATAAAATGAAATAAAAAGAAAAATGAATGCATTAATTGAGCCTTTTGTGACTAGGGAGAAAGAAGACTTAAATGAGTATGAAAATACTCCTTAAATGGAAAGTAGAGAAATGAGGTTGTGTTTTGTTTTTAAGCAAGATTTTGCCTTAATCTCCTGTGCAACAAATCTTAGTACTGTTATGGTTAAGGATTCCTCAGTATGCTTGAAATAAATTGGAAATAGTCTACCAATTTATATTATCAATCCTTCATAAAGAAACAGCTTTTTATATGTGTAGATACATGTATATATTATGTGTATATGTACATATGCACAGATACATGAAGAATCTTTTTTCAACAAATATCATTACAATCCTTTTTTAAAATGAATATTTCTATGTCCATCTTGACTGATGGCCCATAAAACAGATCTTTGCTGATACTTCTATAACAAATTTCATTGGACAAGAAATCCTATGTGATAAATGTTACTTGTCCAAGTAGCCAAAATTATTCAACAGGGATATGTCCATTCTAATATTTATGTATATTGATCATCAATGTTCTGTACATTGTTTAATACTCAATAAAATTTGATGTGTTTTTCAAAATGTGTTGGGTGATTGGGCTTGATACACAGAATCAGCTGTAGAATTGGAAGAGAGACTATGTAGTCCATTTTCTACACTTCTTAGAGCTGAAGAAACTGAGGCCCAGTGAGGTTGCCCAAAGCAGCTGGGCAGGATTTAAACCTAGGTTATTGCCAAATTATCTATAATGATTTGCTTTATAATGGAATGAACATTTGACGATGGGGAATTGGCATCCAATTTTTTGTTTTTTGGTTGTTTTTTTTTAGATTTTTGCAAGGCAATGGGGTTAAGTGGCTTGCCCAAGACCACACAGCTAGGTGATTATTAAGTGTTTGAGGCAGTATTTGAACTTGGGTACTCCTGACTCCAGGGCTGGTGCTCTATCCGCTGTGCCACCTAGCTACCCCTTGACATCCTATTTTGATCAAGACTATCAACTGAACACATCTGAATACTGACCCAAAGGATTCACACTTAGCCATAAATATTGTCTAGTAAAAAGTGTTTTGGATATAAGGGGAATAGTGGATACTTAGCTGGGTCAGAAAAGATTCATATTTAAGGTAAGATGAATCATTTTGCAGACTTCCTTGATTTCCAACTAAGCTTGGAAGGTGGTGAGTTAAAAATCAGAATATGATGTTATCTCATTATCCTTATTTTTGGAGTCAAGATATGGGTATCATCTCTTCCACGCTATCACTCCCTCCATATATAATATGTATGTGTATGTATGAGGTTTCCTCCCCAAGTCAGTGTTTTGAAAATCATATCACTGTAAGACTAATTAAAAAATTGTTAGAGAAGAAGAGATGGTGTCATAGCATGCTATTTGGAAAGCTACACTGTTTATATGAAATGTTGGCAAAACTGAACAGTCCATTACCCCTTCAGGGGATGTTAGCAATAAGACTAATAATAAGGTCAGAGTTAAACTCCAACAATGGGTTTGCCTCCTACCTAAAATAATAAATACTGTTTAGCAAGGCATACACAAAAACACTCCTATCTGGAGATAACTATTATGACTGTTTATAGAAATCTTTTAACTGCTTAAAGACTTTTCCCTAAAGGGAAATGACATTCATTCTATAAGACTATTGATTAGATTTTTCAGAATTGATTTTTTCCCCTCATTTCCTTTATAGTTTAACAATTTTCTTATTAATAAATATATAATTTTTTATTCTTGTTACAAGGGAAGATAGGTGGAGTAGGAAAAAGATAAGTTCAAAAATGAAAATGATAGAAAAATAAGCACTGTGGGAAGATTGGGGTGTGCTGGAATCCAGAAATAGCCCCCAAAGGCACTCCATCAGGCTTAGAGAGGTCCCATTGTACTAGGCCATAGAAGGAGTTACCTCTGGACTCCCCTACCAAACCCAATGATCTACAGAGGGACCCCCAGAGTCCCCTAAATTGAGAACAAAGTGATAAAGCTTGAAGGACAGAAAGTAGGCCACCGTGAAGCTAGTGCCCAAGCCAGCCAAGTCTGAATCCTTCTCCCAAGTCTAGTAGCAGAACAACTACTTGGGGACGTTTTGTTCCACCCTGAGGCCCCTCTCCCCATATCCCTGGCTGGCAGCCCAACCTGACTCAGAAGCAATTGGACTCCAGTTGTTGTGGGCAGGGCCAGCCCTTCTGGACAGAGCCCGAGGCTGGTCTTGTTCCTACAGGGCCACTTGCCATCCATAACTGGGAGGGCTGCCATAGGGCATTTCTACAGGATCCAGCAGGGCACCAGTAAGAAGCCAGCTTATAATAGCCAACATCTCTGAAACACTTTGTGCCATCCCTCTGCTAAGGGTAATTATTTCATTTGATCAACCCCAGAACTTAGGGGCTCTTATCTCCATTTTTACAGATGGGGACACTAAATCAAACAAGTACACAGCTGGAGTCTGAGGTCAATTTTGAACTTGGGTCTCTTGGACCCCAGGCTGCATTCTCTCTATTGCAAGACCCCAAGCCAAATCTGGCCTGAGCAGTTCTGAAGCCTGTGATGGGAGTTTGGGACAGGAGAGTAACCCCAGGCTCAGCGGCAGAGAGGGGAGACCTCAGGCAAAGTACAGCCGAGGGAAGTCCAAGAAGCCTGTAATGAGCAGCAGCCTCCAGAAAGACTCCCAGAGTCCTTTGAAGGAGGGACCTAGACTGGCTCATTGGCTTATTGCCCAACAGACATGAGCAAACCAAGGAAAACTGATCACAATGAAATACTGTGCTTTGAAAGATACTCTGGGAATCAACTCCCAAGTGGATGATAATCCCCAGCAAGTCTAGGTAAAATTTCAAAGGAAATAAAACAACAAAACCCTGGACTTAGGAACTGCAGGATTACCTGGAGGAAACAGAACAAGAGATTTCAGAATGGAAAAAAAGTTGAAAGAATTGCACATTAAGACTATTTGAAAGAAAGCCTCACTCGAGCCAAATGCTCTAAAATAGGAATAAGCTGATGTGATGACAATCAATACAAGAAATCCAAAAAAAAAGATCAAAATTGAAAAAATGAGAAAACATCTAAGAAGTGAAGTGACTTGAAAAAACAAGTCATGTCGAGATAATGTATGAATTACCAGATCCTTAAAATTATGATCACAAAACTATATCTTATTTCAGGAAATTAAAAATGCAACTTTCCCAAAATAGATAAAACTGACAGATCATCTAGAATGAAACCCCATAACGAAAGCTTCTGGGAACATCATGCAAATTCCCGAAAGAAAAAAATACACTATGCAAACTGAAAAAAGTTCAAATATAGAGGAACTACAGTAAAAAATTATAAAAGACTTGCTACCTACTATTAAAAAGGAGAGGTAACCTTGGAATTTAGTATTCTAAAACCTGAACCATAATGGTTTACAACTTTGCAACCAAAGATAACCTCTCTGGCAAAAATTAGTATAAATCCTATGTAGGGGAAAAACTGGACCTTTAATAGAATAGAAAATTTCCAAATATTCCTGATGAAAAAACCAGAACTGATAGATATTTGGAAATGGAAATGCAGATACAAGAGAAACATAGGAAGGTCTATTTAGCTATATAATTGAAAAGGGATGGGTGGGAATGAATTGTTGACCTGTAAGTAGGAGGATAAGAAATATATACTCTAAAAACTGATATATTTATGTATCATAAAGAACAATTACTATTGATGGGTTTGTTCCATTTTAATGAACTCAGGCCAAGGTAAGGGAATATATTAAGGGGGAAAGTAGGAAGAAGGGGCAGGAAATCAATTTTGAAAAATTGAGGTGCATAAGATGAGCATATAGATCTAGAGAAAAGGATTGGGGGTGGGGGAAAGCATCTAAAGAGTCTCACTTCATTTGAATCAGTAAATGAAAATTAAATATTATTGCACACAGATACATCCATCCATTTTGGTATAGAAATATATTAACTTTCAAAGGGGTCAGGGAGATACCCAAGAGGGATGGTAAAATAGGTAAGATAAGTAATTTAAGCCAGTCAGCCTTTATTGCTATACTCCAGTGGTAGAATGGCAAATTATAATTCATTCCTGCTTTGTTATTTTCTAAGAATAAATTTTTATTGATAAAATATTTTTTGTATTAACAGAATTTCTCCCACTATCTCTCCTCCCAGAAAGTCATTCCATATATCAAATAATATTATTAAAGAAAAAAGGGAGAAATCAGCAAAACCAAGAAATTGAAAAAGCCTGAAATATGGGCAATGTTCCGCGGACCTCTCACCTTTGTCAAGGATTTGGGGTGGGGGTAACTTCCTTCTCATTCTCTGATTAGTCTTCATGTTTTTCTCTGGGGGTTTCTATATATTTTTTACATTTTATAGCTATCAGGACAGCACTCAGGTTGTTTATGATCCCTCACTCCCTGTGTGACATTATTATTAAGATGCAGTCCAATTTTAATTTTAACACAGTATCTATGAATTTGACATATTCAGATCCTCCAAGTGTTTTCTCATAACATGTCTCAATGATTCTGTTAGGGTGGCCAAACATTAGAATGATGAGTTTGTAATTTTGGATGGGGGAAAAAAAATCACAAGAGACTAAAGGATTCATAGTGAGTCAACTTGGAGAGTGCAGGGGAGAGTAGGAGATAATAGATTTAGTATTTGAAAGTCCTGAAAATTAACTCCTAAGTACTTAGGTACCTTACCATAAACTGGAATTCAGTCTCTGGAAGGGGATTCAAATATCTTAACCATTCTCACCCTTACCAAATGGTGATACTATGGTGTCACTGTTTATATTCTACAGGAAGAAATAATTTGAGATGGACAATATAAAATTGTCTTAATTCCTGGGCTCAGAATCTCAGTTTCCTGATCATTACAAAAATCTAGGTACATCAAAGACCTGGAGAGCAATGCTTGTGATTATTTTACACTTTTTCTATGACTCCCCTTCCCCGCCCCAGCAAATTTATTAATTAATAAAAGATAGTTCTCCCTCCTTGCTTTGTATCTTTTCTTCCTATCTGCCTTTTGAGAAGACAATACTGAAGAGGTTTCCATTTCTTACCTCAGTACAAACATTTTTTCCTCTATTTGAAACAAAACAAAATAAAACATATCAGAGCCCAATCTAGTTAAAATGTACTTTGTTCTTGCAGTTCAAACCATAGATTAAAGTAAAAGTTACAAACTCTTTATTCTTTTATGGCATGAGGAAACTCCTCTGCACCTCCCTTCTTATTGCTGCCTTTTAATCTTTTCAGAAGTTTTAAACATGGAGTCCATAGACCCTCACTGTGTTTTTCAGGGGTTCTGTAAACTTGGATGGGGAAAAAAACATCTTTATTTTCACTAAATTTTAATTGAAATTTTGCATTTTGTTCAAGTATGAACATAGGCAACAAGAATAATTCAGAGAAATAATTTATTGGTTCACATCAGCAGTCAAATTCATTTGGTTATTATTTGCCTACTGACTGTTGATAGTCAACATTTATTGAGCATCTACCATATTGTTAAGATTCAAAGAAACAGAAAAGACAGTCCCTGCTCGCAAAAAGTCCATGGTTTAATGGTGTCCATGATACAACAAAGGTTATGTGTGACACAAACCTGTTGGGGATCCCTAATGCAACCTCTACAGTAATGAGTTAAAAGTGTAAGACTCAAGAATACAGAATGAAGGAAAGCAAAATGTTGCAGAATGAAGTAAACAGAACTAAGGAAACAACATACACAACAAATATATTAAAATGCTTGGGGAAAACAATAACAACAAAGCAAAACTGTTGTATAATGATAATGACCAATCCTGTTCCCAAGGAAGAGGTGAAAATATTCATGTTCCTTTTTTAGAGAGGTAGTTGCACTTTTTTTGGATTGGTTAATTTTGCTGAAATTAGTCTCTCCCCACCCCCAACCCCATTCTTCTAAACCTGTAAGCAAAGCCTCTAGGGTTTTCCAAACCAAACTTCTATGAGCCAGTCCCTCCCCCAAAAAAAGATCCTAGAAAAATGAAGAAAGGCCATTGGGAAGGGGGACCCATTGAAAATGACTTCGAAAAAAAAAAGAAAATGACTTTGAAGGCAAAGACTATAACCCAGAGAGATCTAGAACGTCTGAGGAGAATATGAATTGATCTCCAGGACAGAAAGACTTCCTAGAAAAAAAAAAGGCATAAAGGAGTTTAAAAATCATTTGGAAAAAACTGAGAAAAGAAACTCAAGAGAAAATTAACACCTCACAAGAGAAAACATGTTGCAATAAGAAAATAAATCCTTGGAAAAAACAAGTGGACAAATACAAAAAGAAAATAATTCTCTCACAATATCAATTGGGCAATTGCAAAAAAGAAAATCATTCTCTCAAAACTATAATTGGGCAAATGGAAAACTCCTTCAGAAATAGAATTGGTCAATTGGAAAAGGAGTTGCAAAAGGTAAATGAAGAAAACTCTTCTCTTTAAAAAATGGAATTGGTGGAAACGAATGACTTCATGAGACAACAAGAATCTGTTCAACAAAAACCAAAAAAATAAAAATAGAAGATGTCAAATACCTCATCAGCAAAACCACTGACCTTAAGAATAGATCCAGGAGACACAACTTAAGGGTCATTGGGCTTCCTTAAAACATTGAAGAGGGAAAAAAAAAAGCCTGGACTCAAAATTACAGGATTTAGTGATAGAAAACTTCCATGACATCATGGAACTAGAGGGCAAAATAGTTATTGAAAGAATACATCAATCCCCTCTGGAAAAGGATCCCAAAATGAAAACACCAAGGAACATTGTGAACAAATTCCAGAACTATCAGATAAAAGAGAAAATCATGCAAATAGCCAGAAAGAAACAATTTAGATACCAAGTAGCCACAGTGAGGTTTACAGAGGACTTGGCTGCATCAGCATTAAGGAATTGAAGGACCTAGAATGATTTTGGATTATCATTCAAAGAGCAAAGGAGCTTGGAATGCAGCCAAGAATCCACTCCAGCAAAACTGAGCCTTCACTTCTAGGGGAAAAGATGGACATTTAACAAAATAGGAGAATTCCAACTTTTCCTGATGAAAAGATCAGAGCTAAACAGAAAATTTAGATATCAGACAGAAGACTCAAGAGACACATGAAAAGGTAAAAAAGGGGAAAAAAAATTGCTATCCAATAAGATGAAACTGGCTATATCCCCACTAGAGAAAGACTACCAAGTGGTATAGCATCCAAATTCTTAGAGAAGAAGTTGAATGAGTTACAGGAAGACATAGACAGCAAAACTCTACTGGTGGGAGATCTTGACCTCCTGCTCTCAGATTTAGATAAATCTAACCATAAAATCAACAAGAAGAAAGTTAAGTAGGTAAATAGAATGTTAGAATGGTAGACCTTTGGAGAAAGTTGAATGGGGATAGGAAGGAATATACTTTCTTTTCTGCAGTACATGGCACTTACACAAAAATTGACCATGTACTAGGGCATAAAAACCTAATAATCAAATGCAAAAAGGCAGAAATAGTGAACACATCCTTCTCAGATTATAATGCAATAAAAAAAAATCACATGCAATATTGGTCCAAGGAGAGATAGACCTAAAACTAATTGGAATATGTACTAAAATATAAATTGCCCAGATTAAATTAAATTAAATTATAAACCTAACCCTCTCAGAAAAAGAAATTCAACAAGTTATTTTTTTTTAGGTTTTTGCAAGGCAAATGGGGTTAAGTGGCTTGCCCAAGGCCACACAGCTAGGCAATTATTAAGTGTCTGAGACCGGATTTGAACCCAGATACTCCTGATTCCAGGGCTGGTGCTTTATCCACTGCATCAACAAGCTATTATTGAACTCCTAAGAAAAAATCTCCAGGGCCAGATGAAGTCACAAGTGAATTCTATCAAACATTTAAGGAACAATTCGTTCCAATTCTATATAAACTCTGGAAAAATAGGTGAGAACAGAACTCTGCCTAACTCTATGACACTAATATGGTGCTGATACCCAAACCTGGAAGAGCCAAAACAGAGAAAGAAAATTATAGACCTTTCTCTCTATTGAATATAGATGCAAAAAATCTTAAATAAAATCTTAGCAAAACAATTACAATAAATTATCACTAGGATAATACACTATGACCAAGTAGAATTTATCCCAGGAATGCAGGGTTGGTTCAATATTAGGAAAGCTGTTAGTTTAATTAACTATATCTATCAATAACACCTATCAGAAATATAATTATATCAATAGATGCTGAAAAAGCCTTTGAGAAAATACAGCACCCATTCCTACTAAAAACTCCAGGGAACATAGGAATAAATTGATCATTCCTTAGGATGATAAGTAGTATCTATCTAAAACCATCAACAAGCATTATATGCAATGGGGATAAGGCAGAGGTGAAATTGGAGAAGAAAAAGAAATTGAAGTAATTAGAAGTAATTAGAATTGGGAAGGAAGAAACAAAATTCTTACCCTTTGCAGATGACATGAGGTATATCTAGAGAATCCCAAAAATTCATCTAAAAAACTAGTAGAAAAATTAGCAACTTCAGCAAAGTCACAGGATATAAAATAAACCTTCACAAATCCTCAGCATTTCTATATATTACTAGCAAGAGATAGCAGCAAGAGCTAGAAAGAGAAATCCCATTCAAAGTAACTTCAGACAATATAAATTATTTGGGAGTCTACCTGCCAAGGCAAACTCAGAATCTATGAGAACAACTGCAAAACACTTCTCTCACAAATAAAATCAGATTTAAATAACTGGGCAAATATCAACTTCTCATGGAGAGGGTGAGCTAATATAATAAAAATGACAATTCTACCTAAATTAAACTACGTATTTAATGTCATACATTCAAACTTACAAAAATTTCTTTAGAGCTAGGAAAAAAATTATAACTAAATTCATATGAAGAAACAAAAAGTCAAGAATATCAAGGGGTTTAATGAAAAAAAAGTGCAAAAGAAAGATGGTTTAGTCCTACCAGATGTAAAATTATATTATAAAGCATCAGTCATCAAAATTGTCTGGTATTGGCTAACAAATAGAATCGTGGATCAGTGAATAGACTAGGTACAAAAGAGATAGCAGGAAATGATTATAGTAATCTGCTGTTTGATAAACCCAAAGAATCCAGCTTCTGCTTTCTTCAATAAAAACTGTTGGGAAAATTGGAAGTAGAAACTTGGATTAGATCAACATCTCACACCCTATAGAAAAATGGGTACAAGATTTAGCTATAAAAGACAAAATATCAGCAAAGTGAGGAATAGTTTACCTGTCAGATCTATAGAAAGGGAAGCAGTTTATGACCAAGGAAGAGATGGAGAACATCATTAAAAACAAACTAGACAATTTTGATTACATTACATTAAAAAGCTTTTGCATAAAAAACCCATTGTAACCAAGATCAAAAGAAATGTAGTAAATGTAGTAAATTGGGAAACGATTTTTACAACTAGACTAGTGTTTCTGACCAAGGACTCATTTCTAAAATATATAGAGAACTGAGTCAAATTTATAAAAAAAAACCAAGCCATTCCCCCATTGACAAATGTGGAGGCACTTTAAAGATGAGGAAGTCAAAGTCAAAGCGATCCATAATCATATGAAAAATTTCTCTAAATCATTACTGATTTGAGAAATGCAAATTAAAGTATCTCTGAGGTACTACCTCACACCTCTCAGACTGGCCAATATGACCAGAAAAGGCAATGATCAATGTTGGAAGGGATGTGGGAAATCTGGGATACTAATGCATTGTTGGTGGAGCTGGAACTCATCCAACCTTTCTGGAGAGCAATCTAGAATTGCACCCAAAGAGTAGTAAAAAATGTGCATACCCTTTGATCCAGCAATACCACTGCTGGGTCTATACCCTGAAGAGATTATGAAAAAGGGTAAAAAAAATCATTTGTACAAAAATATTCATAGCAGCCCTGTTTTAGTGGCAAAGAATTTGAAATTGAGTGAATGTCCATCAATTGGGGAATGGCTGAACAAATTGTGGTATATGCACATTATGGAACACTATTTCTCTATTAGAGATCAGGAAGGATTCAGAGAAACCTGGAAGGATTTCTAAGAACTGATGCTGAGTGAGATGAGCAGAACCAGAACATTGTACACCATAACAGCAACATGGGCGTGATGATTACCTTACTGGACTTGCTTATTCCATCAGTGCAATAATCAGGGACAATTTTGGGGTATGTGCAATGGAGAATATCATCTGTATCCAGGGAAAGAATTGTGGAGTTTAAACAAAGACCAAATTCTATTACCTTTAATTTTAAAAAAGTATGTAATTTTGCTATCTCTTATATTGTATTTTTTCCTTAATGATATGATTTCTCCCTCAACACCTTCAATTTTGATCAATGTATAGCAGAAACAATGTGAAGAATAACAAACTGCTTTCTGGGGGTTTGGGGGGGAAAATAATAAAATAATAATAATATAATAATAATATAATAATAAAATTAAAAAAACAAAAAAAAATAAAAAAAGAACCTGGTCTTGTGTGTGGGAGATTTGGGGTAGAGTGCTCTCTTCTCTCTCCACTGAGGGATCCCTCTCAGCTTTGGGCTACTATATGTGATGATTACGTTTGGACCTGGGGAAGGATGTTGTCTTAAAAGAATGATCAGGTTTGAATTCTTTGGCTTCTGCTCCAAATCTGGCACCCATGAAGTTTAGGTTTTAGCTAATGTTTCTGGGTCTCCAAAAAAAAAAAATAGAAAGTTCCTCATTGTACAATAATAGAGCAGCTATAGGACAGAGATTTATTTCCTTCAGACAAAATAAATTTTTTTTTAACATGTTTTTGCCTTGGTAATGGGCTTAAGTGGCTTGCCCAAGGCCACAGAGGTGATTATTAAGTGTCTGAGGCCAGATTTGAACTCAGGTTCTCCTGACTCCAGGGCTGGTACTCTATTCACTGCACCACCTAGTTGCCCCCCAAAATGCTAAAAATACAAAAATAACACATCTAGACAAAGACAATACAGAACTCAGGAACATAATTATTATTATATTCTCTATGAGAAATTGAGATAAACATCTAAACATCTTCAGCAGCTATTAGATTTGTCTGTGTCTTCTGAACTTCCTTTTATTCTCTTTTGTGCATTTAAAAAATACTTGTCAAATCTTCCTCCCTCCCTCCTCCCTCCTTCCCTTTCTGTCTTCCTCTGTCCCCTTCTTTCTGTCTCTTTTCCCCTCCCTACCCCCCTCTCTTTGTCTCCCCTTCTCTGCCTTGCTCTCTCTGATTCTGTCTCTCCCTCCCTCTCTCTCTAGTATTATAATGATCTGTCACCCAATTTTTAAAAATTTTTTTTGCCACCCAATTTTTCATATCTCCCTGCCCTACTAAATGTTTTTAAATCCTTTTTTGTAACAAACAAAACAATCCCACCCATTGATTATATCCTAAAATATGTTTCATTTTCTACCTCTTAATAATCATCTTTCTGTCTAGAGGTAAGTACCATACTTCAAAACTTTTTTTTCTATCAATCAGTTTTTTAAATCTTTGAAAGTTATTTTCTTTTACAATATTGCAGTCATTGAATAAATTGTTCTCCTGGTTCTGCTTATATTACAGTAAAATAGTTCACGCAAGTCTTCGTAGGCTTTTCTAGACCTGTCCCTTTTTGTCACTTCTTATGGTACAGTAATTTACATTCACATGGCTTATTTGTTCAGCTATTCCCCAGTTAATGTGCCCTCCCTTCTTGTTTTTGGTGATTACTTTTAGTTATTAACCTCCTGGATTCTTTTGATTCTTCAGTGAATTTTCTATCTCATAGATTAATAATAAGTTAATAACCAATGGGGTGGTTTGGTTTTTTTCTGCATAAGAAAGGTTTATTGATTATCCACTGGATACTTTTTTTTTTTAGAGGAGAGTCCTTCAACCCTTCTTTTAAAATTTCATCTAGTCTCCAGTCAGGAATATTATTTTTTTTTAGATTTGTTTTTTACAAGTCAGTGGGGTTAAGTGACTTCCCGAAGGCCATACAGCTAGGTAATTATTAGGTGTCTGAGGTCGGATTTGAGCTCAGGTCCTCCTGACTCCAGGGCCAGTGCTCTATCCACTGCACCACCTAGCTGCCCCCCAGTCAAGAATATTCTTATCCTTGACATCATTTTTTTGACCTCATTGCATCCTCTTGATCTTGTTTCTATTCCACAGTATAAAAGATAGGGATGCTGAATGGGATTTTTTGGTCCCTGCCCTTTGTTCCTTATTAAGCAATTCACAAAATATTTTCTGTGGTCAGATTGCTTCTATATGATTTTAAGACAGAAGAGTCTCCTATTAGTGCCATGTTGATGTTTTATCTCAGCTTTCTATAAATTTGAGACCTGAAGGACTCTGTCTTTGATTGGTTTATTGCAGCAAGATGTCAGCTTGTTTTGGTAGGCTGAATTTTCTCACTTGGAGTTCCTTAGATCAATGAAATCAGATGATATTTAATTTTATTTCTTTCTTGAAATATGATAATTATTTATTCCTCCCCCACTCCCCCCCCCCACTTATCATACTATTGATAAACATTTATTAGGGCAGTTAGATGGCAAAGTGTATAGGGGCCTGATGTCAGGATTCATCTTTATTTGTTCAAATCTGGCTTCAGATCTTAACTATGTGACCCTGGGCAAACCATTTTCTCTATTTGGCTTGGTTGCCTCATCTCTAAAATGAGCTTGAGCACGAAATGGCAAACCAATTTATTATCTTTGCCAAGAAAACCTCAAATGGAATCACAGAGACAGACATGACTGAACAACATTGAGCATTTATGTGCCAGGTACTTATGATAGGATGGTTTTTATTGCCCATTCTGGGAAATATAATCCAACTAGTCATACTAATAATTAAATGCTTCCTCCAATATATTATTTAAAAAAACTATATTTTTTGGGATCCCAATTGATCTAATGTTCATCTTTAGATTTATCTTTCAACCCATTCTATACTATATACCTTCTTTCTTTTTTTTTTAATGAGACAATGGGGTTAAGTGACTTGCCCAAGGTCACACAGTAAGAATCTGGAATCTTACTGATTCCAAAGCCAGTTCTCTATTCATTGCACCACATACCTACTCTATGCCATTGTTTTTCTGAATTCTGTGACAATATAGACTTCGACTTTATTTTCACTGTACTATAGATTTTTTGGTGGGGAGGTAATCTGAATCACAAAGCTAGCAAATACCTGAATAGGAATACAAAGAAAAAAAAAGTCCTTGTTCTCAGTGGAAGAGACAACAAGGAAACAATTTTGTACAAACAAGCTAGATTAGGATAAATTGGAAATAACCAATAGGAGAATGAAGACATTAGTATTAAGAGATCAGAGAAGGCTTCTTATAGAAGGTGGGATCTTATCTGGATCTTGAAGGAAGCCAGGGAAGTCTAGGAGATAGAGAGGAGGACCAAGAATATTCTAGGCATGGGGGACACCCAGTGAAAATGCTCTGTTTAAATTTGGAATGTCTTGTTCAAGAATCTTTGGATATATAGGGGATGAGATAAAGCTGTGAGAAAACTGGAAAGGCATGGAGAGCAGCTCATTAGAGATCTGGTCAAAAATCCCAATTTTATGTTTGATATTGGTGGTGATAGGGAGCTCCTGGGTTTAGTGTGTGTGTTAACAAGGTCATATCTGGACTGGGGAAGATGGAGGAAGGTCTAAAGTGAGGAGAGACTTGAGGCAGCAGACAAATCAGCAGATATTGCAATAGTTCAGGTGATGGAAGCCTGCACCAGCATGGAGAGAAGGTATACTTGAGAGATGTTATGACAGTATAAACTGATAGCCTTTGCAACAACTTGGATGGGAATGGGGGTGAGAATGAGGAAACCATTATCATAACTGGATTGTGAGCTTGGGTGACTGGAATGTTGGTGCTATGTACGCTTAAGTTTGGAAAAAATATGTAAAACTAAACAGGAGACAATTTAGAAGGGTTATTATATTTTTGTAAATAATATCATAAACTAGTCTGTGGCTGCTGCTTCTTTAGGAGGAATTTTGGGAGCGTATAGTTTCCTATCTTGGAGATTTCCATGTTCACTTGTGACCTTATGCATTCTCAAGGCAGCTTCCCCTTTTCTTCATACAAACCACTCAATCTCCCATCTCACTGGTCCTTCCTCATGTCTGGAACGTACACCCTCGTCATCTCTGACTCGAAGAATCCATTTTCTTTTCCAAAGTGCAGGTACAGTACCGATTTTGATCTAAAGTTATCCTGACCCCCCAGTTGCTTATGTCTTACATCCCTCAAATATATTCCTATATACTTAGACAAGCATGCTTCCCCCCACCCCCATAGACTACAAACCCCTTAATAATAGGGATTGTTTCTGTCTTTGTCATTCCAGTGTCTAGGAATGCCTGCCATATGCAAGGGACTCAATTGCTTGATCTTTGAATTTGGGCTTGCCAGAGGACCTAGATTTTTATAGCATATACAACTCTAGCAAAACTGATCCAACAGGACCTTGCCCTTTTTTTTAAGCTACTAGTCTGTTCTGTGTTTATCTTAGCCTTTTCGTGAACCTTAGCCCTGTTAACCCATATCCTTACTGTGTCTCATATCCAATTGTGGTGTGAATAAATATAATAAAAAAAGTTTAGTGATCTTTTATTTTTGTGTCAAAAGTCAAAGCAAAGTTCTTAGTCAAAAATAATGATCTGCTTGAACAAATTTTATTTTCATGAATGATTTGCATATTTGTCTTTCTTCTCATTGAACCGATAATTGTTTTAATTCGATGCATTTGAAAAAAATTCTATTTTTAAGAAAAGGGATTGCAAGAGTGCCAGCTATTGAGTACCATTTGCCTATCTACTAAATACTTAAAGTCGAACCAGATTTGTGAGTCTCAGGGAATGTGTATACAAAAAACACAGTCATTGGGAACAGTTTAATGGACCTAGTAGAAAATGCCAGCACAAATTTTCAAAAAGAGTCTTGCTAAGGACTTTTCTACCAATCCTATGGCAGTCAGGCTAGGCACAGAAGTTCTCTACCACTGATCTTGGAGAGCACATTTCAAAGCATGTTCGTTTGGTAGTGGCTGGGCTTGCTAGTACACCTTTAGTAGCTACAGTGATGATTAGGTCCCTGCTGCAAACTGTTGTTGGGACTTGGAAGGCAGGGATGCTTGGGTTTGAATGCCAATTTAGAAACTTGGAAGCTGTGAGAACTTGGGCATAACACTTAACTTCTCTGTACCTCAGTTTCCTCACATGTAAAATGAGGCAAATGCAATCAATGGTCTCCAAGATCCCTTCCAGCTCTATATAGATGATGCCACCTTTTTGTTATTGTTTTTGTCTTTTTTTTCCTCCTTGACTCACCTCTCATTTGGATTAGGGCAAGTTTAGGAACTGACTTCATGGCTTGGCTACTTCTCCCTTGACCTCACCCTATTTAAAAATTAAATTCACCACAAGATGTCATCATTGGAAAGAGACCATACAGGTTATTTAGTCCAGCCTCACAATGACTTATCCAAGATCAATAGTTAATACATTTTTTTTTTTTAGATTTTGCAAGGCAAATGGGGTTAAGTGGCTTGCTCAAGGCCACACAGCTAGGTCATTATTAAGTGTCTGAGGTTGGATTGAACCCAGGCACTCCTGACTCCAGGGCCAGTACTTTATCCACTGCGCCACCTAGCTGCCCCAACAGTTAATACATTGACAGTGGTGGCACCCAAATGTAGGATCTTCACCTCCAAATCAATCCCCTTCATTGTACCACTTCAGTCTCTTCGTTTATAAAGGGATCGGCATTGGGTTGAGCCTTTCCAGGTTTAACCCTAAATAGGTAGTTAGCTAGTACCATAATATCTAAGATGCCAGGCCCAGAATGGGGAAGACCAGAGTTCAAATACAGTTTCAGATACTTACTAGCTGTGTGACTCTGGTCAAGTTCCTTGTTTGCTTCAGTTTTTTTATTTGTAAAATGAAAGTGACAGCACCCACAATCCAGGGTTGTTATGAGGATTAAATGAGATAATAGTTATAAAGTATCTAACATACATTAAGAGCTATTTAAATGCTAACTATTATTCTTAAATAATAGGGGAGACACTAATTAATGGAGCCTCAACTTTGCTTTAGTTCACATCTATGATGTCAACAATGTGGTAAACTCCCTATACGAAAACACCCTCTGCTGACAAAGGCAGCAAGGTAAGGCAGCTAGGTGGCACAGGAGATGGATCTGGGGTTCAAATTCTGCCTCTGACACTTACTAGCTGTATTTAGTTTTGCTAATCTACCTCTCTCAGTGAGAATCAAATGAGATATCTGTAAAATATTCTGTAAACCTTAAACTGTTATGTCAATGCTAGTTATCATTACCATTATAAGTAGCTGTAAGTTATAATCTTAGAGAATTGCTAGGGGTACTGAAGCCAGTATATGTCAGTAACCAAACTGCCAGTTTCCAAGGCTAGCACCCTATCCACTAGGCCACAATTAGGCAAAATATGAGAACAAAAACAAGGCTTTTATGCAGCAATGTAGAAATCATTTTATCTTGAGGCAACCTACAATGAGATCAGTAGATTAGAAAATAGATATGTGATCCTAGTGACATTCAGCAGATACATCATGAATTATATCAAACTAATATTCCCAGGATTAGATAACTACAGGAGCAGGAAGTGCCGGTCAGTCTGTAGCTTCATTTCCACTAATTTAGAGAGGCACAAGGAGCTGAGAGATGATTGCATTCTGCTCCAGGATTTACATCTTCAACACACTTCGAATGCTAGAGAAAGAAAGAACTCGGAATTATTGACCACAAATAGAAAATCTTCTGCTTCACCCAACACACTTTATGCTATTGAAACTGGCTTTAAAAGCTTTTAATATTATAGTTCATAAACTACTGACTTTGAGAAAGATAATCCCACTCTCCTCCTCCCCCCATCACTCTGCCCCCACCCCAAATAAGGAAAAGAATAGCATGGAATAGAAGACATTTTTTAAGCATGAAGATAAAAAAAAATGTGACTGATGTAGGAATCTGTCAGCTCAGTAACCTTTTATGATCCAAAGCATCATCAATTTGGCCAAGTGATGTCTCTGAGTGCTTGGTGGAGAAGAGGTGGAGAGGGCAGATAGAACGTAAATTTTTTTTAAAGAAATAGGAGAGCAAAGTTCTTTCCTTAGGGATACACACACACACACACACACACTCACTTAGATTATGCTCTTTCTATGAGGAGGATAAATGATAATAAACTATGATTTCCTCAGGTTATTGAAATGTCAGTAAAATATCCTCGATTAGTTATTGTAGTGTATGACTTAGCTAAGGGGAAAGTTTACCTTTTTCCTGTGTGCATCAGCTCAAAGGCTTCATTAATTTGTTCAAAAGGTAGGTTGTGAGTCACAAACTCATCAACTTTGATTTTCTTTGACATGTATTCCGACACCAGTTTTGGGACACTTTCTACACTCTTCCATCCTAGAAGCAACCAAAAGTTGAGTGAAATGATCAAATTCAAGTGAACACTGAGATAGGCAGAAGATGGTCCGTATCTTTAGGCGCTAGGAAATAGCAGAACAAGTCTTTTCCTTTAATGGACTTCAAGATTTCCGGAAAAGTCCTAAAATTTCACAGAAGGCTACAACTTCAGAGACATTGAGTCAAACTTACACCGGAAGAAAAATCTCCTCTGTTACACTAATGATCAGCAAATCTCTGCTTTAAGTGGTCACCTGGCTCTGGAAGAATACACCCAGCAAAAGAACTGGCTCTGATTAGATGTCCAGCAATTGGGATTGGTTGAACAAACTATAGCATGATGAAGGTAGTGTGATACTATGGTAATAGACAAAATGATGAATAAAGATGATTTTAGAGAAATCTGTGAAGACTTGTAGACTCTGATACAGAGTGAATTTCAGGCACAGGGGAACAATTCATATAGGAACCACAATACTGGAAAAAGGATTTTGGATAATTTTAAACATCTCAAAAGAAGTTCTGAAAGATTAAGAACTCTGATCCACATGCCCATCTACTACCATTCCAGATGACCAGTGAGGTGATGGACTGTTGTCAATTAGAATTAATTAAGTGTCTATGATGTGTCAAACTCTGGGCAAAAGACTCTTCTGGCTTTCAGTAAGCTCACCGTTTAATGGATGATGTTCTGTTCATTAAGATATATAAAGTGGGGGCGTCTAGGTGGTGCAGTGGGTAGAGCACCAATCCAGGAGTCAGGAGTACCTGAGTTCAAACCCAGCCTCAGACACTTAATAATTACCTAGCTGTGTGGCCTTGGGCAAGCCACTTAACCTCATTTCACCTTGCAAAAGGCCAAAAAAAAAAAAAAATACCGGAAAAAAAAAAGATATATAAAGTGAGGGTAATCTCAGAGGGAAGGCATTAGTATTTAAGGGTACTGGGGAAGGCTTCTTTTGAGGGTGGGACTTTGGCTGAGACTTGTGGGAAGCAGAGAGAGCTTTCCAGACATAGGGGAAAGTCAGAGATATCCAGAGCTAAGAGATGAAATCTTTTTAGAACTGCCAGGAGGTCAGCATCACCAGCATGATGAAGAATGAGGAACAAAAAGCCTGGAAAGATAGGAGGGGGCTAGATTACAAAAACCTTTGAATATAAAGTTGAGGATATTATAGTTGATCCTGAAGGTGTTGGAAAATCAATGGAGTTTATAGTTTATTGCCACCAGCAAAATGATGACTATTTCTGAAGCCAGCAGGCTTTAGACATAGTCACAGTCATGACCTAAATGAATTGACTTTTCATTTCTTTTTTTTTTTTTTTTTTTTTACCTTTCCCTCAAGAATCATGAAAGGGCAGTTATGTGGTGCAGTGGATAGATCGCTGGGTCTGGAGTCAGGAAAACTCTTCCTGAGTTTAGATCTGGTCTCATTTACTTACTACTTATGTGACCTTGGACAAGTCACTTCATCCTGTTCGCCTTAGTTCCTCAACTGTAAAATGAGCTGGGGAAGGAAATGGCAAGCCACTCCCAAGTATCTTTGCCAAGAAAAGCCCAAAAGAGGGTCACAAAGCGTCAGACCCACTGAAAAATAACTGAACAATAAGGCACATGAAAATGTTCTATCTACTTCAAGCTACTAAATATAACTCACTCTCAATTATTTACTTAAAGAGAATAGCAAAAGAAATTTAAAATCATCCTGGATGTAGAAATACATTTTATGATGAGTTTTAACAGATCTTATCTTAAAACAATATCATCACTTATTTGGCTCATGGTGTTCAAAAACGCTAATGTGACCTTAGGCTGCCTCAGAGACTCCGTCTGCAAGGGAAGTGAGGTTATCTTGTTTTCCGCGTTACTCAGACCACAACTGTCACACTGAGTCGTGGCATCAGCACCTAATTTTGGAAGGTCAGTGACAAGCTAGCATACACGCAAAGGGCGACAGTCAGAACACTGATGAAGATTTGAAATCCCATCCGTGGGAAGTTCAGTGGAAGGACATGAACTGTTCAGAGGAGACAGAGTAGTACAGTGGGAAGAGTCATGGTTCTGAGTGAAGGGACCAGGCTTCAAATTACATCTTTGATGTATCAGTTGTGTGACCTTGAACAAGTCACAAACTCCTTAAGTGCCAAGTTTCTTGTTTTTATAAAATGAGGGAGTTGGATCAGGTGGCTTCTGAGGTTCTTTGCAGGTTTGAAATCCATGACCTTATGAATCAAGAAATGAGTTTGGAGAAGTGGAGATAGTGGACAGGGAAAGAGTCTTTATAATGTCTTATAAATGTCTTTATAAATCTGAACTACTGGTGTAAGGAGGAGGTAGGTATCTGACTTGATTTGCTTCGTTCCTGAAGTAAGAAGTGGTTCATAAATCTAATTAGTGTATAAGAGAGGTAGGGAGTCTCATTTTGTAAGGGAAGAAACTTTGCTTATAGATCCCACAGCTAGTAAATATCAGAATCAAAAATTGCAATTCCACAGAAGACACTGTTTTCATGACAATATTAAGCCATTTTAATCTCAAATATGATAAATATCAGTAAATATAACTAACATAAAAGGGGGTGTCCTTGTTAACTAAGAGTTTAAGGGGTCCTAAAACCAAAAAGCTGAAACCAATAATCTAGACCATTATCTAAGATTATAAATTGTAAAGAAAGTCTCAATCTGCAGTGGACCTGGGATCTCTCCAACCAGTGAAATCAGAGTTCAAGTCCCTTTGCCCTATTTTCCTAGTTTTTGAAATTAGATATAATATTATGAAAATCTTTGGTCAAGTTCTTTTGATAACACTTTCATAGTTGTACAATGAACTAACGATTCAAAGGGTATGATTATTTTGGCAATTTTTACTACTACTGCCATATTACTCTATAAAAAGATTTGACAAGTTTGCAATTACATCAAAAAGCTGAGTGAACCTATTTCTCCACAACCCCCCTAGCATTGAATTTCATAGCTTTTAATTATTTTTCAATGGTACATTGTTTTAATTTGTAACTCTCGGCTATTGGTGAGGTTGAGCACATTATTAACAATCTTATTTCTTCTCTTTTGAAAACTGTTCATATCTTTTGATCATTTATTCATTGTGGCTTAGGAATTAGCACTGTGATTTTTTAACTTAATAAGTTCTATGACTTGGTGGTTACAGAAAGAAATCGGTTTACCACCGATCTTCCCTGCTGTTTTTAGTTATCTGCTTTTATTCTGGAGTCAAACATATCTCTTTTCCTTATTAAGACTCCCTATTGCTTTTATTTATTTATTTTTATTTTTAAAATATTTTTAGGTTTTTGCAAGGCAAACGGGGTTAAGTGGCTTGCTCAAGGTCACACAGCTAGGTAATTATTAAGTGTCTGAGGCCAGATTTGAACTCAGGTCCTCCTGAATCCAGGGCCAGTGCTCTATCCACTGTCACCCTATTGCTTTTTTTAAAAAAAGTTCCCCACAGCTGAGATACTGTAGTATTTTATTTTTCTTGTACATTTTTAATAGCTTTTGTTCAAATCTATTATCTAGCTGGTATTCAGTAAGGTGATTAAGGATAACATCTAATTCATGACAATCATTTTTCAGGTTTCTATTAGGCACTAACTATGCATAATATACATTAAACTTATGTAGGATGCTGGCTTTATCTATTCTGATCAGTTAAATTTTTGGCCTAGTTTTAAGGTCTATCATTCTATTTTAAGTAAGGTCTGGGGAATTCAAGATCACTTTTCATCAGTTTTTTCTTAAATTTGTTTTTTTAATGAATATACATTTAAAATTTTTTAAAAATTTATTGAATATAACAAGCATTTCCGTAACAGTATAATAAAAAAGATGATTGCATGTGAAATTGCAAATCCTTATTTAACCCTCTTAAATAATAATAAGGTCATCATGTAAAGCTATCATATAAATTTCTTTTTTTCCTTCTGTCCCTTCTCTTCCTTGCCCCCTGCCTTAGAATTGGTTACCATTACCCACACACACACACACACGTGTGTGTGTGTGTATATATATATACATACATATACATATATATATATATATATATATATATATATATATATATATATATATAAAACTAATCTTTTTTAAAAAAATTTTTATTTAGGGCAATGGAATTAAGTGACTTGCCCAAGGTCATACAGCTAGGCAATTATTAGGTATCTGAGGCTAGATTTTAACTGAGATCCTCCTGGTTCCAGAGCTGGTGTTCTATCTACTGCACCACGTAGTTACCACTATGTAAAATTATTCCTTACAAGCTTCTATTTATTTTTCTCTGGATATATAGATAGTATCTTTGTTCACATGTCCTTTATAATTAAGTTGGGTATTTATAATAGTCAAAAATGATTTATTTGCTCAAAGTCTTTCTTAAAACAATATTTTTGCTTGTTTTTCTATATAAATTTCATTACACTTTTGTGTAGTTCTACAAAGAAGGAGCCTTAGTATTTTCACTGATATTGCATTAAATAAATAAGAAAATAATTTACGGTGCTTAGGTTGCTATTAAATTTATACATATCAACTGATGGTGGGAGAAAGTGACCTTTAAAGCATACTTTTTGAAGGATGCAAACCACTCTGGCATAAAATTCAGCTATGGAAAGCACTCCAAATGGATTCATAGCACTGAATTACCTCCAAAGGCTGTCCCTTTCCATGTACGGCCTGTAACGAGCTGGAAAGGACGAGTGGAGATCTCCTGACCTGAAGCAGCGACTCCTACTATCACACTGACTCCCCATCCTTTGTGGCAGGCTTCCAGGGCTGCTCTCTGGAGACCCAGAAGGAGAGACCCAAATGAGAGTTGGAAATGAGGAGATATACATAGGGAGGGATTTCAGAAACTGGCAGAAGTCTTATGTTATGGAGTGGGGTGAGAGGGACTTTTATAGAAGATGTTAAGACTTTCTTAAAAATAAAAAAATAAAACATAAACCTATTTAAAAAAGCCACCCCCCCCCAACTCATCAACTGTTCATTACTTTAAAATATAATTTCTCTACTCAAATGAAATTATCTAGTACTGGTTCACAATCCATAACATGGAACTCTCATTACATAAGATATCAAAAAGATTTTAAAAAGACAAAAATAGAACAGCCACAAAAACCCCTGAAAAACTTGTTTCCTTCTACTCTTCTCATTTTAAAATTTTACTTTGAATCTCTAAAGCTTGTTACTTATTGCACAAATATGTTGCAGACACTAAGATTATTAAATTTGCTTACTGTTCCTAGGATGTTAGTTTGTTTTTTATTTGTTCCTAGATGGTTACATTTCTCTCAGTCTTGGCACATTTTATCACTGAAGGCCAGAAGATTAAGTGCGTTGCCCAAGATTACAAAGAAAATGTTGGGGTGGGATCTAGCTCACTTGAAGCCTGATACTCTATTATCTTGCAGTCTGTATTTTAACTGAGGCAACATAAAAACAAACAAAAACCTTACAACCATATAAGACCAAAAGAAGCTAAGCATACTTACCATGACACCAACATTACCGATACACTCAAAAGAAAAGTCCACTCCTCCATCGGTCATTTCTACCAGCACTTCCTGGATCGGCTTCTTGAAATCTTGAGGGTTAATACATTCGGTGGCTCCGAACTCCTTGGCCTTTGCAAATTTGTCTTTGTTAATGTCCACCCCAATGATGCGGGAAGCGCCTGCTACCTTACAGCCCATAATCACAGCCAAGCCAACACCTCCCAGGCCAAAGATGGCGCAAGTAGAGCCAGGCTCCACCTGAAAGACAAAGAGATCCTGTGAGAGAATCCAATTCCCCAGGCAAATAAGTTCAAAACAAGTCAAGTCAATCTCATCTTTATAGATAAGCACAATGAATAGCCTCCATGGGGTATATTGCCTTTAAAACAACTGGGCTAAAACCCTTTTCTTGTGAGAAATTAAGATGGAACATCCTCTGACCTTGGCAGTGTTGATAGCAGCACCGTAGCCAGTTGAAATGCCACAACCCAGCAGGCAGACTTTATCCAGGGGAGCTAAAGGATCAATTTTAGCCACAGATATATCAGCCACAACTGTGTATTCGGAGAATGTGCTGGTCCCCATGAAATGAAAAATTTGCTTCCCTTTGCAGGTAAATCGGCTTGTATTATCAGGCATCAATCCTTTCCCTTGAGTAATTCTAAAGAAGAGAAAAAGGAAACATAGAGGATAAAGCAGGATTTCATAAAATCCACAGGAAAGCAGGTAAGAAAATTTTAAATAGAGATTTGTAGAACAAAGAATCTCCAGATCTAGAAGGACACTTGTCATCTGGTCCATTGCCCTCATTTTGTAGAGAAGAAAATTGAGGCCACAAAAAGGTTAAGTGACTGAAGGATCTCCCAGCTGATTGAATTGGGACTAGAATCTGAGTCTCTGTCTTGGCAAAGATCTCTTTCTCTTGAATCCAGACACCTCCCAAGAACAGTATGACTGAAGTCAATCTTCCAAAACATTAACTAATCTCAATTTACAATACAGAGAATCATAACCATGCACCAAAGGAAACCAAATACAGAATTCTATAATTTAACAAACATTTACTGAGCCCCTAACTAGAGCACTGTCCTAGGTGTGGGACATTCACAGAAAAAAAAAAAAACAGTTCCCATTCCTTGTCCACAAGGTAAGAGATGAAATATTATGTATAAGGAATAGTGCAGAATGTGTAAGTGATAGTAATGGGAAATTAATATGGAAAAATAGACTGGAGCTAGTCTGTGATGGATTTTATTTTATTTTTTTTAAATTTGAAAATTTTTAAAATTTTAATTTAGTTTTAACACTATTTTTCAATTATTTGTAAAGATAGTTTTTATCAAATTTGTAAAGTTCTGCAAAATCTTGAGTTCCAAATTTTTTTCCTTTTCTCCCTCCCGTCTTCCTAAAATTGAAGCAGTTTGATAGATGACATATTTAATTATGTTAAGACTTATTTCCAAATTATTCATAGTTGTGAAAGAAGATACATAACAAAAAATAAAGTGAAATGCATTCAGAGTCCAACAGTTCTTTCTTAGGATATGGATAGTATTTTTCATCATGAGCCTTTGTAATTGTCTTGTATCACTATATGGCTGATAGGAGCTAAGTCATTTATAATCGATCATCATACAGAATTTCTATTACTGTGTACAATAATTCTGGTCCTACTCATTTCACTTTACATCAGATCATATGAATATTTACAGGTTTTTCTGAAATCCTCCTTGTTCATGTTTTAAATGACAGGCAGAGGAATTTCAATTTGATTCTAAGTCAGTAGGATGCCATTGAGATTTTTTCAATAGAAAAGTGACAGTTTCAAACTTGTACATTAGGAATGGCAATTTGGTGAATATGTCAAAGATGGTCTGGACAAGAGATTGGAAGCATGTAGACAGATTAGATTATGGAAATAATGCAAAGCAACAGATGAGGGCTTGGACTAAGATGGTAGACATGCAAGAGAAGAGAAGTGGAGAGAGATAAGAGATGTTATTGAGAAAACATGGTAAGACTTGGCAATCGATTGGTTAAGGGGTGGAGAGAGGGAGAAAGAGTGGATCCAGGATGACTGAAGTTGTGATACGAGTGATTAGAAGAAAAAAGTTAGAAAAAGTATTAATTTTGGGGGTCAAGACAAGAGATCTGTTTTTTTTTGTTGTTTTTTTGGTTTTTAGGTTTTTTGCAAGGCAAATGGGGTTAAGTGCTTTTACCCAAGGTCACACAGCTAAGTAATTATTAAGTGTCTGAGACCAGATTTGAACCCAGGTACTCCTGACTCCAGAGCCAGTGCTTTATCCATTACGCCACCTAGCTGCCCCTAAGAGATCTGTTTTTACATACACTGAATGTGAGATACTTGTAGGACATTCAGGTAAAGATGTTTATTCTAGTAGGCAGCTGATTATATGGGACTGGCACTCAGGAGAGAGAGAGAGAGAGAGAGAGGGAGAGAGAGAGAGAGAGGGGGGGAGAGAGAGAGAGAGAGAGAGAGAGAGAGAGAGAGAGAGAGAGAGAGAGAGAGAGAGAGAGCTAAATATGAAAATTTAAGAATAACCTGAATAAAGATGATAATTGGACCAAAGAGAAATCATGAATCCACCAAAAAAGAATGGAGAAGATGGCACAACTTGGGCCTGTATACTCTTCAGTTTTCCCTATCTTATTGTGAAGGAGCTGCAATTTCTCAGGGGAGGAGGAGTTCAGGACTCATGTGAACCTCTTTCATCATCACAGCAGAGAAACCATCTATGATGTGGTAAAAGGAACTGCAGTCTAGAATTGGAGTTTGGAAGATACTTTAGAGGTATGTGCTCTGTGGAAAAATCCATCCTTCTAATCTCAGTTTCCTTATCTGTAAAAGAGGGATCATACTGCATACAATAACTATCTTATGGTGTGGCTGATATGACAAGTATCAAATGGTTTAATACCAGAAATGGATCTACTTTGTGGATTTGCTATACCCTAATCTAATGACCAGTGGCTTTTCCATTGATTTAGAATCATTTTTTTTTTCTTTAGGTTGCAAGGCAATGGGGTTAAGTGGCTTGCCCAAGGTCACACAGCTAGGTCATTATGAAGTGTCTGAGGCCGGATTTGAACTCAGGTCCTCCTGACTCCAGGGCCGGTGCTCTATCCACTGGGCCACCTAGCTACCCCAAGAATTTTTTAAATTCTGTGGAAAGCACTATCATAAGCAGCAGGGACACAAAAAGTAACAATGGTCTGCTCACTAGGAGCTTACATTCCCATGGAGATCACATATTTAAGACGTTAAGCTTTAATGAAAAAGTTGGGTGGCTAGGTGGCCCAGTGGATAGAGCACCGGCCCTGGAGTCAGGAGGACCTGAGTTCAAATCCGGCCTCAGACACTTAATAATGACCTAGCTGTGTGGCCTTGGGCAAATCACTTAACCCCATTTGCCTTGCAAAAATCTAAAAAAAAAATTCTTTTCATTTACTCACTCATTCATTCATTCATTCATTTACTCACTTAGTCATGCTGCTCTGAACAATAATAGAAACTTATTTACAGAATGGAAATTTTTGCAAAATTCCAACTTAGAAAAATAAAACAGTGATGAGGTTAAGAAAACACAAAATTGGAGTTTCATTTCATTTAAATGTTTTTGTACTATAAAATAAATTCTAACGTAAAGTCAATATCTTGGAATATACCAGTATTCATGTGGGTAAAGGTTTTGGATCTGATAAAGTAATGACCCAGAGAAGTTGATTAAGCGAGAGAAGAAATCATACAATGTCTGCATTCCAAGATGTATTCTTTTCAAAACTTGTCATGAGTTCAAGGGATTCAAATAATCTGCACTCAGTGAATCAACACTTCATGTTAGTGTGTCCTAATAGTCATGAGGACAGGACTGTTTTACCTTTCTTTATAATACCAGCACTGAGTATTTGATTGCATAATGTAATTAATAAATTCTTGTTGGTTGATTGATCACCATTTGCTCAAAATATTTAACAACATTAGCAAGTCAAATAAACAACCAGCAGTTGCTAAATTTCCTCTTGAAATAAGCAAATGAATTAAGATTAGGAATAAAGGACCTAAGGGGGGAAAAGTCATGCAGCAGCTGCCTTGCTATAAGCTGCTTTTAAGGGCAGAGAATGACTTTGTCAAAGATCTGGCACATATAACTTTACTTATTGAATGAATGAATTTCTCATGGTTATAGATCATGAAAGTTACAACATCTAAGCCCCAATTTCTTCATCTGTAAAACAAATGTAATCACTCTTGTCTCAGATGAGATCCTTAAATAGGTCATAGAGAATATACAAAAGAAAGAATTATAGAATAACATGAAAGACCAAAATTAGAATAATAAAACATATAAATAATCTTGTCTCAGATAATATCATCAAATAAAAGCCATGGATAACATAGTTTATAGTTATTTACTTTAATGGGCATATTTATGTATATTTTATATTTAATTTATATTCTTGATGGCCTTTTAAAAATCTTATCTGAGACAAGAATAATCACTTCTTTTTACTGTCTTATTTTAGAGTTTTAGATGATATATAAGATTTTAATGTTATTAATATAAGACTTATTATTTTATTTATAATCACATAATTATTCCATTGCATATTATCTGTATGTTTTATTATTTATTTTAATAAGATATTATTTAGAGTTTTTTATATATATATATAATTTATATAAGATTTTGGTCAGACTTTCTTTTTCTTAAAACAGCTCTTAGAAATCAAGATAATTAATTGAAATACTTATTCTCAAATCTATAAGAAATTAGACTGTGGCTGATTAAATGGAAAAGGTACATCAATAGTGTAGTTTGTGATCCTTACCAATTAAAAAGGAGTGTGCATGGCAGAAATTCTACGGGCTGATGAAATTTTTGCATGAAGAGTCTGGAAATTATTTATTAAAGTAATCAAGATTTTCTTTTCTTGAGCTCTGTTGTTTGTGAAAAGGAAAATTATTTTGCCCTTTTTAAAATAAAAGAGAAAGTATGGTGAAGCCAGCCTCCAAGCAAGAAGATTTGAGTTCAAGAGAGCACCTTTGACACATACAGGCTGTGTGAAGTCACTTAATTTATTTCCCAGGGAACTCTCCAGACCTGAAGCCAGGAACAATTGAGTTCAAATCCAGCATGTATGATCTTGGTAAAGTCACTTAACTCGTTTACCTCAGTTTCCTCTTTTGTAAAATGGGGACCACCCTGCAGGGTGGGTGTAATGATCTAATGAGGTAATAACTGTGAGGTACTACAGCTGAAATAAGAATCTGAATTAAGTTATCAGTGTCTGGTACATAGCAAGTGATATATAAATAATATCAGTTATTATAATTATTGTTATTATTATTAGGCAAGGATCCTTAATTGGGAGTTTAACAGAACCTCGAGGAGTCTATGGGTAGATTTTAAAGAATCAATGAACTTGGATGGAAAAAATTATTTATTTTGATATAATCGATTTGCTTTTGTAACCTTTTGTATTTTGGGGGGGGAGGGGAATGGCTTGCCTAAGGTCACACAACTACTATGTGCCTGAGGTTGCATTTGAACTTGGGTCTTTCTGACTCCAGGGCAGGCACTCCATCTGCTGTGCCACATTAAGTATCTTATTTTTTGCATATAAAAGCATTATTCTGAGAGGGAGCCCACAGGGCTCCATGACATACAAAAGGTTAAGAACTACTTCTGTATGACTATAAGTAGCTCAGAGCAGGTGGTGATCTGCATTGATAGAAGTTTCCTGATAAGGTAAATCTCTCTTTCCTAAAAATGATAGGCCTTGACCATAAAAAGTAATAAATAAAACCAATCTAGCTAAATTTCTAAAATTTGTCAATGAACAAGAAAACCTGATAAGAGACAGACTGTTGAACAGGAAATTAATTTTATTATTTGTTATTTTTAAAAAAATCAAATGGGTCCTTGTTAGGTGATTTTTGTGCATTCATTAAAAAATATACATAAACTGCAAAGATACCAACCTTATCTTCTGGCAAAGATTTGTTTTAGGATTCTTGCAAAATTTGCATTCTCCACACTGGGGAATGTAAAGTGGGATGACAGTGTCACCTGAGAAATACATGGAAATAGGAAATACTTTTTAGTGGAGAAATTTCATTTCTTAATAAAAAAGATCTTGCAACGGTTATTAAAAGTATAAAAGGTACGACTGTCTTAACATTTCATTTGATTTCAGCTGGATCAAAAAACTACTGAGAAAGTAAACAATGTTAACCCCCCCCCCCCCCACCCAAGTATCCTATTTTTAAATCACTGGGATAATCTCAGGACAGAGACTCCAGAACATTTAGGGGAAAACTTTAACTTTAGTAAAGTATTAAAAGAAAATCAGCTATTATGAGTTTTTAAATGAGAACAATTTGGAACAAAACTGCTTAGGATCTTCAAACATAATCAGAGAACAAAATGTTTTGTAGTTGCCAAATGAAGACCAAGACTCATTCTGACAAATCACTAAGCAGGCAATGTTCTGATCAATAAATGATGTGGCAGCTGATGAGAAAAAGTGATTTTTTTACAGTAACAAACCCAGGAATTCAAATTCTAATCATAAGCCTACCTGCTTGAAACTTAGTTACTCCTTCACCAACACTCTCCACAATTCCAGCTCCTTCATGTCCCAAAATCACTGGAAAACATCCTTCTGGATCTGCCCCACTCAGAGTATAGGCATCAGTATGGCAAACGGCCGTGGCAAGAATCTACCAGGATATTCAGAGGAACAGAATATGTGTGTGTGTGTAAGCAGCTCAGAAAATATATAATGAAAATTGCTAATGTCTTTATTTTGGCTAGAATCAAATATTTAGGGCTGGAAAGGTCTTAAAAGCTATTAAATCTAGCTCCATCGTTTTACAGATGAGCAAATGGAGGCTTGAAGTGTTCAAGGTCACACAAGTAATAAGTAGCTGGTTTTCAAATGGAACTTGATATCATGCTGCCCTGCCCGTTTCACCTGAAAGAATTTAAGTTCCCTTCAGGTTAGGGACTATTTTATTTTTTCTGGAATATAGCAGGCCTTTAACAGATGCTTATTTAATTGATTTCAGTGATTCATACACTATAACACTGAGAGAAATGGTTATTTTTCTATTGTTTTAATAATCAATTATTAAATTAGGATTAAGGCTAGTCCTTTCTAATTCCCCCTTCAGGGACCAGCTCTTCATTCAGTCTCTGAAAAACAAGGCTAATATTTGAGATTGACCTAATCTTCAGCGTCCATGCTCCATGAATTTGGGTGGATTCTACCCATCTAGGGACCTTATTTTTGTTTATGGTGTAAACAGAATCGAATCCGGATGAGTTCCATCCCTAAAGCATGAAGTTCATGACCCTTGTAACCTTCCACTGACAGCTAGGGGAACTCAGCTTATGAAGGAGAAAAACCAACCAGAGGAAACTGGTTAGAGATGGATTATCCTGTCCAGCATGCCGGAGAGGTTTCAGTCTCATGATTAAGCTTCATTTCTAAGCAAGAGTAGCCAAAGGCTTTCAGCTCATCTCTTCATTTGAAAGTCTATTCCCTCGTTAATTTTTCACCAATCAGTGTTGATTTTTACTTTTCAGGGATACTCCCCTCTTTTATATAGGTATTAAAGCATTTGGGCATCTCCATGGATTTTTTTACTGAGATAGACTATTAATCATTAATTTATTGATCATCATCTAGCCTAATTAACAAACTGCTTATTAATTACTCAGAAGCTATTTTTCAGGCTTTTCATTTGTCTCAATATATATTATATGCCATCTTTACAGAAAAATATGCTGAGGGCAGCAGATGGGGCCAATGATGACATACAAGATGATTTTGAATTATTGAAATAGAAGGCAGTATGAAGGCATTTGTGCCTTGGGGAAGGGCAAGCTTGTTCCTGCCTCTTAGACTGTACTGTCTGTTATGATTCTAAATAGTAGCATTTTCCTTAGAACCCCTAGGAGAAATCAGAAGTTGTAGGAAGCGGAGCCCAGAGGAGGCCTAAAAGAGGCAGACACTAATGTCCCAAGGGAAGAGAAAGGGGGGGAAAAAACCAAATGGCTTTGCTGATTGCCAAGATAAGTTACTTTTCTTGCTTCATCTTCACTTTTGTCCTGATAGGAAAGGTTCTCTGAAGAGCCCCCAAATCAAATCACTTCTCCAGAGAACTGTGACCAAGGATCAAACTTTGCTAGTAATTCAAATGGTAATTACCTTAATTCGAACTTCATGAGCTTTTGGTGGTGCAACTTCGATTTCTTCTATAGAAAGAGGCTTGCCAGCCTCCCAGGCCACAGCAGCCTTGCATTTTATGACCTAGAATAAGGAAGAAAGGGACTCTCTTGAATAAGTTGCTCTTATGGGAAAGAACCAATGGAGAACCTAGAGAAGATGTTAAAATAAAATTTCAGCTGCCTTACAGAGAAGTGAGAGCCTACCAGGACAGAAGTGTTGTTTATCCTTTATTATCAAAAAGGACATGGTATCAGGAAGGTGATGCCTTCATTTGAAAGTGAACTGGACTGAAGTGAAGCAGGATGATGCAAAGAACATCAGTCTTACTTTCTCCTCCAAAGCCATCTAGTCCGGGGTCAAGACATAGGTCAGGAATACTAGAGATAGCACCAGAGGCAGTAGGAGATTGTCACTTTTTTTAAGCTAAGGTCTTTCCCAGGTCTCAGTTTGTTTAAAGCAACACCTATTCAGTGATTAAGGCTAGGTAAGAAATAAGGCAAAAAAGATGGTAGTCCCTTTTTATTGTATATAGTGTCAGACAAGATTTATGCACTGATCTTTTTCTTTGTTACAAAGGAATTATTTTTTGATTAAAGATAAAATTCTCTATAAAAAACAGAATAAATCACTGATGAGTTTGGAGGTTACTGATAATTGTCTATGAATACTAATCAGATTCACAAATAACTTGGATATCATTAAATAAAAAAGTCAATAAAGAAAAAGCAAATAAGCTTATCTGCAAAAAGAAAAATCTTTTGAGCAAGTTTTCACTAAAACAAAAATATAAGTATTAAATTTGACTATTCAGCAAATGATTTGGATATTAAATATATGATTCTTTGTCATTTCAGAAAGGATGTTTGCCCCAAAGCAAAACCCCAGAGGGAGACTTCTGAACTCCTGCCAAAACAATTGTATCTGGGGACAAATATACTGGAACACACAAACATGCTTCTAGAACATAACATGTATTGTTTATTGCATATCCAAAGCAACAGCCATGTGAAATATTGGAAACAAATAATCACTACTCACTTTATGTAGTTTCTACACTATACTTCCTCTCCAGTCACCAGTCACATTAACACTACCATTGCTTTGAAAGAGAAATTTGAAAGGTTGATCAAAAGTCCTTTCTCTGATCACCACTGCATGAGAGGTGGTGTCGCTTTTTATTTAATATTAATGTAAGCTTCTAGGGGGCAGGGACTGTTTCATTTTTCAGTCTTAATCCTGGAACTTAACAGTGCCCAGAATGTACTAAAATTTTTTTTCACTCATTCATTTAGTTCACTGATTCTGCCTTCATCCTAGGTAGCTGTGATTGTCAGTATGGCTGTATATAAGCACAAAGCTTTCCCTCCTCTGACAGGACAACATATAACAACTGGTAGAAACCTAAACTTAGGAAGGTCGTGAATTGCTCTTTCACTGTCCAGGAGTTTCCAAAACTTGAGAACAATCAACAAAAATAGCAAGAAAAAGTGAGCTTCCAAGGCAGTCATTAGGGACATGCTTCAGGAACTGAAAAAAGCACAACATCCAGATTATGTTTGTACCCTTTGCCCAGAATTTCAGTTTTGTATTTACCTCTGCCTCTCAAAAGGGCTTCGTTCCCTCCCTCCCCATTGCCCACTCCCCCACCCCTACCCCCCACTCCACAATGATGACAGCTTTAGGAAAATAATTGTACTGGGACACTATGTCCAACTAGAAGACAAGTTAGTCCTGACCCTAGAGTTGACTAGTTCCCTTTCCCATTGACTCCCTTTCCCCTTTGTATTATCCTGGCTCACGTTTTGCTAAATTTCAGCCCTGAGTTACCCCTATCAGGTGCTTTCTTGGTGCCTACTGCTGAAGAAGACTGGAGGTCACATGACCTGAGGAGGTCCAAAAATCCGTCAGTATGTAAATGAATAATGTTCAAATATTTTGCATTTATATACCCACTGGATTTTCCTCCAGTAGAATGTGTTTGTCAATTATATACGACTTTTTTAGGTACTTTATAAATTTTGCAGAAAAGAGGAACGAATGCCAGTTTATAAAATGCTTTTTTAAACATTTTTGAGCAGTTAGTTTTTGAACAACTCACCTATCTTTTCCAAACTTCCCCATTTCTTTTTTTTTTGGCCTCAGTTTTTTTGTAACTATTATTTTAAATACTATTTAAATATTGGATTATAATAAATTCTATAAAAATACTTATTTTGATAAGATTTTGCAAATTTCCCTATTTCTAAAGAAATGACTCTTCTCACCTGTCAAGCTCCCCCCTTTGCTTCCTTACTCTCGCTGACCTCACATAGCTAATGGATGACCACATCTTGTTTACGTGATCACATACCTACCACCCTGTTTGAGGACCTCATTCCCTCTCCTCTACAGACTACCCCAGCAGCTAATCCTAACTTCTCTAACAAAGTGATTTTTTTTCTTAAGGACAGATCTGACCATGTCACTCCCTCACTCAGACTCCAGTGACTGCCTATCCAATAAAATAAAATATTAACTAACTTCTCTGTTTGGTTTTTAATGTCTTTTACAACCAGATCCAAACTACTTTGTACCTTAAATATGGATAATATGGTCTGAATTTTATTACCCAGGTAAACTGTCCTTTGGGATCTCCTATGTTTCATTTTTTTCTTCCTATCTTTAAGTTGGATGCCCCAGTATATGGAATACTTCTTCAAAGATGCTCATGCAGTGCCTTTGAATGAAATCTTTCCTTATCCCAACTGCTAGTAGTCTTCCTCTCAAATGTGCCTCTGTGTTTAAACTTCTTTTTTTTTAAAGTTTTTGCAAGGCAAATGGGGTTAAGTGGCTTGCCCAAGGCCACACAGCTAGGTTATTATTAAGTGTCTGAAGTCACATTTGAACTCAGGTCCTCCTGACTCCAGGGCCAGTGCTCTATCCACTGTGCCACCTAGCCACCCCTGTGTTTAAGCTTCTTAAAGGTAATTAAGGGGTTTTCTCATTCTGGTATTTTTATTTTTATAAGATTTTGCAAACTTCCCTATTTCTAAAGAAATCACTCTCCTCACCTGTCAAGTTTCTAATCTTGCTTCTCACTGACACACAATAGGCCTTAATGAATTCTGGTGGATTGCTTATGAAATATTTTGAGAAACTGGCAACTTGAGAGATACAAGACAGATTGTTAATGCCAATTATTTTACCCTTGTTTCTTTCTGCCAGTCCATCATGAGCTGCCTAGTTTTCCGGATCCCTGAATAACCTTCTTTAGTTTCTAAAAGGGGACCAGAAAGGCTGGATATGCTAAGCATCACCTTTCCCACAAGGGTTATCAAGAGAGGTCTTTCTATATTACAAGGCCCTATAGAGCTCCCACCTTGGCGTAAGGGACAAAGTCCTGGAAAGTCCTTTGGCACCGAAGGCCCTTCTCGCATTGGCTCCGCGCTTGGGAACCCGGATTAGGAGCCCGCAGGGCCCTTACGGGCATCTAGGCCTAGGTCCCCATTTTACAGGGGGGAGACCGAGGTTCAGAGGGGGGATTGAGCAACTTGGATTCACGGACTTGCGAAGTCTGGCCTATTTCTACAGACAATGTCATTTATTCCACATGGCTCCTGTAGCAGGCGGCCGAGCCTCAGAAACCTCAGTCCTACCCTGGCCGCCCCTCGTGCCCTCCTCCCCACCTCTACTGGAGACCTGGGGGCTTTTCGGGGCCCAGACAGTGCTACAGCCCCCGGGCCTATATGGAGGCCCTCTGCAGTCGTCCACAAGCTCCTGGAAAACAAAGGCTGCCTTTTGGGTCCTGTATCAGGAGAGCTTGGAAAAATACTTGTGGCCTGAGACACACAGTGGGCGCCTCATGGATGCCCAGTGTCTGCGGCTACTGTTTCCAGTGACACACGGGGCGCCTAAGGAATGCCCAGGGTCTGCAGCTACTGTTTCCAGTGACGCAGGGTGGGCACCTCATGGCACAGCAGGGGGCAGGACCGGAAGCACGGCCTTCCTGTGCCCGCGGCGGCCGGCGGCTACTGTTTCCAGTGACGCAGGGTGGGCACCTCATGGCACAGCGGGGGGCAGGACCGGAGGCACGGCCTCCCTGTGCCCGCGGCGGCCGCGCGGTGGCCACTGTGTCCCGGGCTGCAACTATGTAGCCAGCGTGGGGGCTGCGGCCGCGCACACCGTGGGCGCCTCATGAGTGCGCACGTGCCCGCGGGGAGCAGCCCCGCCGCCCCGGCTCCGCGCTGGCCCCCCGGGCCCGCCGGGCGCCTTACCTGGGCCGCCATGTCCAGCCGCGTCCCGCGCCGCAGCAGCGAGGGGCCGGGGCCGGGCGCGCCCGCAGCGCCGCCCTCTGCCCGCCCCTTCCTCCCGCTCGGGGCGCGGGGCGCGGGGAGGAGCCCGCAGGGGAGCCCCGGCCCGGCCGCGGCGGGGGCTGGGGGCGCGGGGCGGGGGAGGAGCCCGCAGGGGGAGCCCCGCCCCGGCCGCGGCGGGGGGCGCGGGGCGGGGGAGGAGCCCGCAGGGGGAGCCCCGCCCCGGCCGCGGCGGGGGCTGGGGGCGCGGGGAGGAGCCCGCAGGGGGAGCCGGGGGCGGGGGGCGCGGGGCGCGGGGAGGAGCCCGCAGGGGGAGCCCCGCCCCGGCCGCGGCGGGGGCTGGGGGCGCGGGGAGGAGCCCGCAGGGGGAGCCGGGGGCTGGGGGCGCGGGGGGGGGGGCGGGGGAGGAGCCCGCAGGGGGAGCCCCGCCCCGGCCGCGGCGGGGGCTGGGGGCGCGGGGAGGAGCCCGCAGGGGGAGCCCCGGCCCGGCCGCGGCGGGGGGCGGGGGGCGCGGGGCGCGGGGAGGAGCCCGCAGGGGGAGCCCCGGCCCGGCCGCGGCGGGGGGGCGCGGGGCGGGGGAGGAGCCCGCAGGGGGAGCCCCGCCCCGGCCGCGGCGGGGGCTGGGGGCGCGGGGAGGGAGCCCGCAGGGGGAGCCGGGGGCGGGGGGCGCGGGGCGCGGGGAGGAGCCCGCAGGGGGAGCCCCGCCCCGGCCGCGGCGGGGGCTGGGGGCGCGGGGAGGAGCCCGCAGGGGGAGCCGGGGGCTGGGGGCGCGGGGCGGGGGAGGAGCCCGCAGGGGGAGCCCCGCCCCGGCCGCGGCGGGGGCTGGGGGCGCGGGGAGGAGCCCGCAGGGGGAGCCCCGGCCCGGCCGCGGCGGGGGCTGGGGGCGCGGGGCGGGGGAGGAGCCCGCAGGGGGAGCCCCGGCCCGGCCGCGGCGGGGGCGGGGGGCGCGGGGCGGGGGAGGAGCCCGCAGGGGGAGCCGGGGCTGGGGGCGCGGGGCGGGGGAGGAGCCCGCAGGGGGAGCCGGGGGCGGGGGGCGCGGGGCGGGGGAGGAGCCCGCAGGGGGAGCCCCGGCCCGGCCGCGGCGGGGGCTGGGGGCGCGGGGCGGGGGAGGAGCCCGCAGGGGGAGCCCCGGCCCGGCCGCGGCGGGGGCGGGGGGCGCGGGGCGGGGGAGGAGCCCGCAGGGGGAGCCCCGGCCCGGCCGCGGCGGGGGCGGGGGGCGCGGGGAGGAGCCCGCAGGGGGAGCCCCGGCCCGGCCGCGGCGGGGGCTGGGGGCGCGGGGAGGAGCCCGCAGGGGGGAGCCGGGGGGCTGGGGGCGCGGGGCGGGGGAGGGAGCCCGCAGGGGGAGCCCCGGCCCGGCCGCGGCGGGGGGCTGGGGGCGCGGGGAGGAGCCCGCAGGGGGAGCCCCGGCCCGGCCGCGGCGGGGGCGGGGGGGGCGCGGGGAGGAGCCCGCAGGGGGAGCCGGGGGCGGGGGGGCGCGGGGCGGGGGAGGAGCCCGCAGGGGGAGCCCCGGCCCGGCCGCGGCGGGGGCGGGGGGGCGCGGGGCGGGGGAGGAGCCCGCAGGGGGAGCCCCGGCCCGGCCGCGGCGGGGGCGGGGGGCGCGGGGGCGGGGGAGGAGCCCGCAGGGGGAGCCCCGGCCCGGCCGCGGCGGGGGCTGGGGGGCGCGGGGAGGAGCCCGCAGGGGGGAGCCCCGGCCCGGCCGCGGCGGGGGCTGGGGGCGCGGGGCGGGGGAGGAGCCCGCAGGGGGAGCCCCGCCCCGGCCGCGGCGGGGGCTGGGGGCGCGGGGAGGAGCCCGCAGGGGGGAGCCGGGGGGCGGGGGGCGCGGGGGCGCGGGGAGGAGCCCGCAGGGGGGAGCCCCGCCCCGGCCGCGGCGGGGGCTGGGGGCGCGGGGAGGAGCCCGCAGGGGGAGCCGGGGGCTGGGGGCGCGGGGCGGGGGAGGAGCCCGCAGGGGGGAGCCCCGCCCCGGCCGCGGCGGGGGGCTGGGGGCGCGGGGAGGAGCCCGCAGGGGGAGCCCCGGCCCGGCCGCGGCGGGGGCTTGGGGGCGCGGGGAGGAGCCCGCAGGGGGGAGCCCCGCCCCGGCCGCGGCGGGGGCTGGGGGCGCGGGGGAGGAGCCCGCAGGGGGAGCCCCGGCCCGGCCGCGGCGGGGGCTGGGGGCGCGGGGAGGAGCCCGCAGGGGGAGCCCCGGCCCGGCCGCGGCGGGGGCTGGGGGCGCGGGGGGAGGAGCCCGCAGGGGGAGCCCCCGCCCCGGCCGCGGCGGGGGGCGGGGGGCGCGGGGGCGGGGGAGGAGCCCGCAGGGGGAGCCGGGGCTTGGGGGCGCGGGGGCGGGGGAGGAGCCCGCAGGGGGAGCCGGGGGCGGGGGGGGGGCGCGGGGCGGGGGAGGAGCCCGCAGGGGGAGCCCCGGCCCGGCCGCGGCGGGGGCTGGGGGGCGCGGGGGCGGGGGAGGAGCCCGCAGGGGGAGCCCCGGCCCCGGCCGCGGCGGGGGCGGGGGGGCGCGGGGCGGGGGAGGAGCCCGCAGGGGGAGCCCCGGCCCGGCCGCGGCGGGGGCTGGGGGCGCGGGGCGGGGGAGGAGCCCGCAGGGGGAGCCCCGGCCCGGCCGCGGCGGGGGCTGGGGGCGCGGGTCCCCCCGCTCGCGGCCCTCCCGGCGGGGCTCGCGGCGCTGCTCCCGCGGGCGCGGTCCGCTCTCTGCCCCGCTAAGCGGACCCGCGGGCTGGGCTCTGGCGCTCCCGCGTGGGACGGTAACAAAGGCTCTTTTAGGGTTTTGCGAGGCGGCGGGGTTAAGCGGCTTGCCCAAGGCTAGGGAATTATGAAGCGTCTGAGGCCGGATCTGAACTCAGGGGCTCCCTATAAACCCTTAAACAGAAGAAAAAGGCAGTTAGTAATTTGTATTAAACTTGGTCCTTTGTAACTCCCCAAAGTCACCAGTCTCTCAGTCTGGCCAAGGTCTTCGGTGCTGTCAGTCACGAGGACTCGTGCAAAGTCATGTTCACGTGTTTCCTTTTTGGAAAAGTTCGTGCAAATGATTGTTCTTATTTTATCCAGTCAGAACTCTGAATTCATCACATTTTATGATGTAAAAGAAAGGGGAGGAATCGAATATCCCCCCCCCCCCCAAAGCTACACTGACCTTTTTTTTGGGATTCTCTTTTTTTTGGTTGGTTAGGTGTTTTTTCCTTTTTTTCTTTTTAAAATTTTTTTTTATTATATTGATTTTATTTTTGTCCAAATGATTTTTTTGTATATTAGTAAAATATACTTGTTTAACAGTAAACATAATCTCCCTTCCCCCCCCCCAAATATAGCCCCTCATGAGCAATAAAGAGGAAAAAAAATTAAAATAAAAAAATAAGAGGGGCCGCTAGGTGGCGCAGTGGACAGAGCACCGGCCCTGGAGTCAGAAGCACCCAGGCTCAAATCTGGCCCCCCTGAGAGTCTGGACTCCAGGTTTCATTTAAACTGTGTTTCTTTCAAACTCAGAGTTCCCAGGATTTTGATTCTAATTCAAGTTTAGCTCAGGAATGGAGAGAATTAAAATGGTCATTGTTTCTGAAAAGTTGCTGCTGCATATAGTTAATTTTTTTAACCTAACCTATAGTGAGATTTTGCCAGAGATCTTTGTCTGACATCACTGAAAAGACAAAAGCAGGAGGATCAGCACCATATGCACCAAGATCTGATTTGGTAATCCACATATATACATCTGAGACCAAAAAGTAGAGAATCTCACTCATACAAAGGGAGCCATATCTCTGCATCATTGAGAAGCGGTCGTTACTGCAGAGTGCCCCTCCTGGTCAAGGGTGCCTAAAGCAGATGCAATGAGGGCAACAGTCCAAGGCTCCGCTGGTCCTTCAAATGTTAGGAAAAATCTATGAAGTCTCCTCAGCAGGTTGGCCGGACTCTTATGGTGAATTTATGGAAGGACATGGACAAGTGTCGCCTTAGATGTGCAGGTGTAGATGTGTGGAAATCTGTGTCCCTGGAGAGAACATACAACTCCATGAGTTCACAAATACCGTCTGAGTACTTAGGTGTTCTTCTCTAGATCATAAGGTCCTTGGGGGCAACAACTATGTTTGTTATTACTGTTTACATTCTCAGAAACCAATATGTTGCTTTACATTAAAGTGTTAAGCTTTAATAGATTGGGGGGGGGGAAGAAAGGAGAAAGAGGAAGGGGAGAAGGCAGGGGAAGAAAGAGGAGAGGGAAAGAAAGAAAAAAGAGGAGAAGGGGGAGCACGAGAGGAGAGAAAGTGAAGAAGGGGTGTTGTTGGGAAGTCCCTGACCTGGAATCTGAGGGGAAATGATGCTATGGAAAAAAGAAAAAAAATTAAATTAAGCTCTTTCTTTCAGAGCAGCTTCTAAAACCTGGAGAAACTATACCAGTTTTCAATTTTCTAAACAGTAATGAAATGATTTAGAATCACTCAGTGTTAAATATACTTTAATCCTGAATTTAATATGTTATCATCATGAGGAATATCCCTGTGCCTGTGCAGATTGTGAAAGTTCCTTTTTCCCGTGTGACTTCAGTGCCCTCTAGTGTTTTTTTTTTATATTTTTAATGCTTAGGTTTATTCTAAAGAAAAAGAATTTGGTATAATAGAATACTATCTTAATGCTTATACCATAATTTGTATCTTCAATGTCTTCACATAAATTTCTCATTTGATCCTCACAGAAGACCTACAAGGAAAATAGGGCATGTATTACTCTCCCCATTTGACAGCTTAGAAAACGAAAACAAATCCCAGGAGATGAACTACCCCATATAAGGTCCCCCTAGAAATGACCTTGGCTGTCTTTTAATCCAAAACACATCATTTCAAAAATGAGAACACCTGGGACTTTGAAAAAGAAAATAGTTTGAGACTGTGGCAGATATACTGGAAGTTAATATAGGTCTTCTCATTGAAGTGATATCAAAATCAGTTGAAGGAACTGGGGTTGTATCACCTAAAGAGGCTCACTAAACATTTACAGCCTAGAGGCCTCCAGATAACTGTCATAGAGAAGGGAGCCGGCTTGTTTGGCTCTATCCCAGAAAATAGAAATTATGAGAATGGGTGGAAATTCCAAAGAAGTCAATTGATGCTTGACATCTTTCCAGAAGGAGTCAACTTCCCCTGGATAGAGTCCGTGCCAGTCTAAGTTTGTTCTACTCAGTCCCAGGAGAGCACCTGAAGTCAAAAAATTCAAATCAAACAGTAGCTTTCCCCTGAGCATCACTCCTGTCTGCAAATATCCACCCAGTAACTAGAGGAGGAGGAAGCCCAGATGGTTGTTCTGTCTTGTCTAAAAATTTCCTGAGGTGCCAAAGAAGCAGCCTCTTCAGAGAGGACATTGCCCTCTGTCTACTCCCTTGGATCCCAGACAGTCCACCCGGGGAGACACTCTGCCTTAGCTATTGCCAGCAACACGGGGTTCAAGTCTCCTGCCCCCTGTCACACAGACTTGGGGGTGACATCATATTCTAGTTGGTATGTTGTAAGAAAGGTCCCTTCAGGGACAGTTTGGTGGTTCAGAGGATAAAGCACAGGCCTTGGAATCACAAGGATCTGAATTCAAATCCATCCTTAGTAGTTGGAACCCCAATCGCCTCAAAAAAAAAATCTCATAACTCAAATTCTGTGATTCAGATACAAGAATGAGCACATAGCCAAAGCACAATTATCTAGCAGGAAATCATGAGGGAAGCAAAACTCTGGTGATGAAAGGGCCCCCCCAGAGGGCATCTAGAGACCAATTCTTTACAAGAAACCTAGGCTTGATTTTAGAAAAACATGGAAAGACTTGCATAAAATAATAAAAAGTGAAATGAACAGAACCAAGAGACTATATTATACAACATAATGATATTGTTCAAAGAATAACTGACCAACCAGGTTATTCTCAGTATTATAAATATTCCAATTAACTACACAAGACCTATAAAGAATGATATCCATCCCCAGAGGAAGAAATGATAAATAGAAACATGAATAGTATTGTGTATATATGGATATAAATATGTATGTAAGTGTATATATGTGTAAATACATATTCGTGTATGTTTATGTGTTTGTGTATATTCATACATGTATATATTTGTGTCAAATGGGGACTGTATAGTGTGCGATAGGGAGAAAGGGAGACAGTTTAGAACTTAAACTATAACAAAAAAGTAAAATTTAATTTAATTTTTTAAATCAAATAAATCAAAGTAAAACAAAAAAAATGAAAGAAACCTGAAGGTCAAGAAATTTGGTTAACTTATTGAAGATCATTTAAGTAGCAAACATCAGGCAGGATCAGAACCTAGGGTTTCTAGCTAGGTTCTTTCCATTGTTCCACTGACCAGAGCTGTACTGGTAAATGTTTAACCACCAGCTCTCTGGAGGGAAAATATGTGCAGGACACACTTTAAAGTGTAATTTGAATTATTAACATTTTTCCTCTGTTTTTTTATTCTAAATAACAAAATTATACATCAAGTCCTGATATATAGTGTTTTCCAGTTTCTGAAATATAAATGCTTAGACTGAAATTTAACAATCAAACTATCATTCTGAGCTGAATCCTGCACATCCCTATATAAGACCCTTGATGATGAGCCTCCTTGTCATTAAAATGTGCAAGCTGGACTAAGGCTTCATCTAACTCTCAATTACAAGATATTGTAACTTACCCAAAGTAACAAAAAAAAAGAAGCCAAACTGGGGTACATGCTAGCCAATCATGAAGTACACTCCACTTAGGGGAACAAGAGATCCACTTAAATGTTTGTAAAGCATCGGTCGAAGGTATTGTCCATATTTTTAATAAAAATCTTACGAGTATATCCACCTTTTAAATTGAAAACAAAGTTCAAGTCGAAGATAAGAAATGAAAAACTAATAGGAAATTCATTCTGTTTGATGAAGGGGAACAGAAAGGGAGTATGTACTTTTTAGGCCACCAGAGTGGACCCAAATGCAGACAGTAGTGGATAAGGGACAGACCCTTCCTCAGTTTCCCCCCAATACAATGACTGCACATTGGCCCAGTTATCTATTCTCAGAGATGACCCCAGCCTCAACAGGAAAGGGCTGGGATCCACTTTGAGAGGAAAGGAGTAGTTGCTTATGGCAACAGCATATTCTGATATATATATATATATATATATATATATATATATATATATATACATATATATGTGTATATATATAAACATGTCAACATAGAATGGGGGCCAGAGAGGGTCCCCAGAGATCTACGTGACACTGTACCATTCTGCAATGCACAAGAGGCTTTGAGGACTTTAACTAAGGAAGTAGTTTTTTAATAGGGAGAAGAGGAAATATTCAGAAATGCTATGGAGATAAAAATTGACAAAGTTTGGTATTTGGCTGAATATATATATAAGACTAAGGAATATTCCAAGTTAGTCAATCATTTAAGGACCTTTTATAGGGGTGGCTAGGTGGCACACTGGATAGAGCACTGACCCCACTGGAGTCAGGAGGACCTGAGTTCAAATCTGACCTCAGACACTTAATAATGACCTAGCCATGTGGCCTTGGGCAAGCCACTTAACCCCATTGCCTTGCAAAAAACCTTAAAAAAAAAAAAAAAACCTATTATAGTTCAGCTACTGTGTTAAATGCAGAGAATACAAAAAAATCCAGCCCAATAGTCAATTTAACATCTGAGACAGCATATTCTACAAGTGAGAGAACAACTCATCTATTGTCTGAGTCACAACCAGAAGAGAAATCAATTGATGGGGAAAATATTTTGAAACAGTCATTTTGTTTGGACCCTCTATTCCTAAGGACTGAGATGGTAGAGAAAAGTATGTTCCTGGTTAGGGAGATTATTGTACTTTAAAACTGATGCTAAATGGGTAACTTAAATTGGGAAGATACTCCTCAGCCCCTCAGGCTTAGCCCCAAAGATAAGATATAACTAGCTTGTTCTCAGGGTCCAACCTGCCCTGGAGTGGGAAGTGGGAGACTGGCAATTAATTTATGTATCTTGAATATCAATCTTTTATCAGAGATATTTGCTGAAAAGATTTTCCCCTGGTTGTTTCTCTTTTAACTATATTACTTTTGTTCTTGCAAAAAAATTCAATTTTATAGAATCAAAATTGCATGTTTTATCTTTTCCAATACTCTCCATCCCTTATTTAATCAAGAATTCTCCCCTGATCCATAGCTATGTAGGCAATCTTTTTCTCTTTTGCTCTAATTTATTTGTTCTTTTATGTCTTGGTTTTGATAGTCTCAGTATCTACCCTATCCCCCCTCTTCCCATATGGGTTAGACTAGTTCATTATCTAAAAGACAAAGATGTTTTTTCCAAAACTTGATTGACCAGAGAACTAAATATGACATTTCCTAGTGGTTTCAAGTCATTTTAAAGGGTTTTTGGGGGGGTTGGGTTTTTTTAGGTTTTTTGCAAGCAAATGGGGTTAAGTGGCTTGCCCAAGGCCACACAGCTTAGGTTATTATTAAGGGTCTGAGACCGGATTTGAACCCAGGTACTCCTGACTCCAGGGCCAGTGCTCTATCCACTGAGCCACCTAGCCACCCCCTTCGAGTCATTTTAATGTTACTTCTTTGCCACCTAAGGGCTAGAAGACCTATAGGATCCTTCAAATTTAGCAGATATTCCAAGACCGCTGCCTCAAATTACCACATCTACCTCTGCAAGAGGCCACATCGGTACTGTATTCTTATTGAGTATTTTTTTTTTCTGTGATACGATTGAGTAAGCTTCCTTTTGTTAAATATTGAATGATCTATAATTGTGTCATTTTGTTCCACTATCAATGCTAAATACCAGGGAGCCAGCTTGGATCAAGTCCAGACCATGATATAGGTCTGATGTTTCTTCAGATATGTGGTGTAAGGTATTATTCTAACCCTAATTTCTGGCACACTGTTTTCCCCATTTCCCAGTAAATTTTGTGGAATACTAGTTGTGCAAATTTAGGGCAGAGTTTGAGAGAATTCTACAGTGTTATACTGGAATGGGTTAGGAGTTATTGATACTTCCATCCAGGTGAAGTACTGGAGGATACAACTCAATTAAAGATAAAGTTTCTTGTTCATGAAAGGCCTCTTGCCCGCCTCATCACTAAAGACAATATAGGACTTGGCTCAGATAAGTTATAAGATAAACTCTCCATGTTGAAATTCCTTGGGGGTCCAGATTTGCATGGTTTTCAGACAAAGAGTCTGCTGTGCTTATTGTTACATCACTGATGGGACAATGGGGTCAAGGGCAATAGTAAAAAGAGTGTTTCTGAAAATTAGCCCGGAAAACTTTACCCAAAGTAAGAAAGATGGAATTATATCTCTGCCACGTCAGCAAGCTTACTGATGTGTTTCAGCAGAAAGTAATAGTTAGAACTAGGGCAATTTCTTTTTTAAACTTCTTTTGTGGTTTTTCTTTCTTTTTCATAGTTTTTTCTCTTTAGTTCTAATTCTTCTTTCACAACATGACATATGGAAATATGTTCAACATAATCATATGTACAACCTATATCAGATTATTTGCTACACAGAGAGGGAGAAGGGAGGAGAGGGTGGTAGAAAAATATGGAATTAGAGGCAACTAGGTGGCACAGCGGCTAGAACACCAGTCCTGGGGTCAGGAGTTCAAATCCAGTCTTGAATACTTAATAATTAATAAGATAGAGAGACAGATAAAAGCTTAATATAACAAAATAATTTTGGAGGAGAGCATCTTGGCAACTGAAAGGAACTGAGAATTATTCAGTGTTGACCCCATTGTCTTACAAAAAGCAAAAAAAATTAAAATTAAAACTATGGAACACAGAACCTACAAAAAGATGAATATTGAAAACTATCTTTGCATATGATTAGAAAAATGAAATTAAAAAAGAACTAGATGTAATTTCAACCTTAAGCATATTTGAGTTATATAACAATACATGTAGATGACACAGGCCTTTTGCTGGCCAAAATAGAATTCCAATGCAATTCATTTTAATTTTGCTTCTGACAAATATGTATGATAAAGACAGAAATCAGATCTCCTCACTAAAGTGTAAATAGAGAAAATGATCTGTCCTCAAGTCTGACTTGAAGGTATTTTCAATTAAGTCAGAGAGACTCGAGGTTGTACAAGAATTTTATTGTTCAGTAGTTTTTCAGTCATGTCTGATTCTCAGTGACCGCCATTTGAAGTTTTCTTGGCAAAGATCCTGGAGTGGTTTGTCATTTCCTTCTCCAGTTCATTTTAAATAACTTGACCAGGGTCACCTAGTCTCATGAGTATCTGTGGTAGGATTCAAATTCATGAATCAAACCTTTCCTAAGTTCAATTCCAGTTTATCCTTTTTATGAAGAAGAGAAGAATAAAAGTTCACTGCAAATAACCTTTATTTTCTCAGTAAATCATGAGGCAAGGTGAGAAGATGGAGATAGGAGTAGAGTTTGGGAGATAAAGGTAGAAGAGAAAATTTGGAACTGTGAGGGAGCCTATAACTGACAATCATTTGGGGAAAAGCAAAGGAATTCCTGAAGGTCCACTTGAAATTAGATACCATGATGATGTCATGTGCTGAGGAAGGGCATATGAGGCTTGTTCCATCCCTGTTCAACAGGAGTGGAGGCAGCAGATGATGGGAATGATCCAGGGTTAGAGTTTGACAAGACATAAGCAAAAGAGACAAAGAATTCAGAGTAAATGATGGCATAAGCTTATTACCCAAAGGGTCAAGTGAAGAGAGAAAAGTGAGGTCAGAACAAAAGACCGTGAGAACCAACCAATTAAACAAATTATAAGCATTTATAAAACAAAGTACTGTGCTGGGAGTTGTGAGGAAAACAACATGTAAATATAGACATATATTAGATAGACAGATAGATAGATAGATAGATAGATAGATAGATAGATAGATAGATAGATGATAGATAGATAAGTTAATGTAACAAAATACCTTTGGAGGAGAGCATCTTGATATTTGAAGGGAACTAGGAACAACCCTCTGGCAGAAGGTGGCACTTGAGAGATTCTGAGAGTCAGAGAAAGAGTATTCCAGACATGGAGTTTAAAGATACCAAAATGGAAGATGTAGTACTTGTATGTGAAGAACAGTGAATAGGCCAGAGAGACCTATTGACCATGGTGGCAGAGATAGGGGGGGTAGAAGTGGCAGAAAATAATCTCACTGCTCAAATGGGATGAGATATATCTTGGGCAGGATATTGGGTCCAGTTTTGGAGAGAATGACCAGAGATGATGACAGTATCTTCTGAGGAAAGCTATCTGTAAGAGCCAGAAGATAAGGGGCACAATGACATGAAGAGGTTGAAAATGAAGGGAAGGGTATTAATTATGGTCAAGGAATTCTAGAGAGCACATTAGAAACGAAACTGGAATAGGGCATGGAAAGGGGAGATTTAAGGAGCCCTTCTTTCTCATTTCTTTATATAGCCTCCTTCAATGCTTAGTTCAAGAGATGAAGGAAAAAGTTCTTCCATGATTCCCATAGTGGTTAGTCTCACCTCCCTTCCTTCTTGGAGAGTAGAAACTATGTATTTTGTATCTACTTTTACATGTAATCAATGTAGCATTCTATGGAATATAAATACATTTTAAGAAAACTAATGAAAATAAATTGTAGGAATCTTTATCTTATTTTAGTATTTTTTTTAAACTTAGTCATTTGTAACATACCAAAGCCACCAATCTGTCCATCTGGCCAAGGTCTTTGATATTGTCAGTTATGAGGACTTATGGAAAATTATGTTCAAGTGCGGTTGCCCGGAGATCATCAGCATTATGCACCAATTTCATTATGGTGTGTTTGCCAGGTTCTAAATAACGAATGATGCTCTTGAACTTTCCCAGGCACCAGTGGACTGAAGATAGTCTGTCCTTGCTGGAATGCTTTTTTGCCTCATGTTTACAATAATGTTGTCAAATGCCTTCAGTGAAGACAAATAAGAGATCAGGGTCTGCTACCACACTGATGGTAAATTATTTAATTTCAAGACAAAAGTGGAGGGAGAATTGGGGTATGATGTTTTTGTCCATAGATGACAGTGCACTCAATGCAGCCTATGAAGCTGAGACGCAACAAAGACTGAATCAATTCTCTGTTGCTTGTAATAATTTTGGTCTAATAATTAATGTAATGAGAAAATGCAGGTTCTCCATCAGTCACCATCACATCATCCATACACGGAACCATCTGTCACAACAAATGGAGAAGTCCTGACAACCATAGATTAAGTTCACTTACCTTGGCAGTACACTTTACAAGGATGTCCACATTAATAATGAGGTAGACACGCATACTCTCAGAGCTAGCTCAGTGTTTATTTAGGAAGCTCTGAAGGAAGGTGTAGGAGAGAAGAGGTATTAGACTGACTTTCAAAGTGAAGGTCTACACAACTGTTGTGAAGTAGTTTGAATATACACACCATACGCATGGATCAGAAAGATGTGAGTGGGATATTCCCAATAAAACTGTTTTAGGGTTAATATCCCTAGTGAGACTTGGAGTGTGCCCTTCTCTTGAGAAAAGCAAATAAAACTCAGACCAGTCCCTGAAGATTTTGTTTACCTTATTTTTATCACACACAGGTGTATTTGTTGAATGTCAATCACAGCTGAGTTCTAGAATGTAAGCATCTTCAGGGAGAATTTGGTTTGAGTCTAGCCCAAAAGAAGCCATCTACCATACGGATGAAATGTGCCCTTTGCTTCTCCCACCTCCCCCGCATCAGGGGAGGCCACACCATTACAAGCACATGCATTAGAGTTCAGCGAGGGGGCTGTGACAAATCACCAGCCTCCCTTTCTTCTCCAAAGTCATCTGAGTCGAGTGGCCAACTAGGAATCAGGACCACCAGAGACAGCCCCTAGATGGGGGCAATCAGGGGTAAGTGACTTACCCAGGCTCACACAGTTAGTGTCAAGGTTCTGAGGCTGGATTCGAATTCCTGTCCTTAACCTTTGAGAGAGGGACTGATCAACTTTTGGAGTCTGGAGGTCGGTGTCTCACCTTGGCTCTGTCATTTGTTACTTGGGTGACATTGGGCTAGATGCTTAGCCTCTCTGGATCTCAGTTTCTTCGTATGTAAACTAGAGGACCTAAGAATCTCTGCTCCTGGGACAGATGTCACTTTTATTCTTTTAAGCTTTAGTTCTCCGGCTAGCTGCTCATTAAGAGATGTTACCTGGTTAATTATTGGGGACAACACCTCAGAAATAAGAACCCCAAAAAGTCCAGGGCTGGTGCTCTGTCCACTGAGCCACCTGGCAGCCCTTATTATAATTTATTATTATTATTATTGTGATGATGATGATGATGATGATGTTTTGAGGGGGGTTGGTTTTTGCAGGGCAATGGGGTTGGAGTGGCTTGCCCAGGGTCGCACAGTTGGGTGTCT